>NC_142932.1:87940001-87947501 GCF_046866305.1 Octopus bimaculoides | reverse complement strand
TGCAGAAAACAGCACTGCTTGGAACCGCTCGAATACCCCGGATGGTGCTCGAAAAATAAGTGGTGTTACCATAGTTCACTGATAGTGAACAGCTGACACGATAGTACATCTCCAGTGTTAGAAGCTGTGCAAAGACAATATAATAATAATGATGATAATGATAATAATAATAAAAGACGAGGAGCACAAGAAGGATGCTGAATGGTAGCAAGAACTGAAACAAACAGTAGTCTGTTCAAAACAGACAGAACTAGTCATCTCAGTTATGGAAGTGAAGGAAATCAGCAAAAAAATTAGCAAGTGGAAGTTTAGGGACAGTAGGAATCAGGTGAATCATCTTCCAAGGGGACTGCCTGTCCCCACTGATCTTTGTACTGTGCTTGATACCACTAACACTGATTCTGAGGAAAGCAAAACCTGGGTATGTATTCAAAAGCCGCCAACAAAAAGTCAACCATTTGTTATTCATGGATGACCTCAAACTTTATGGTAGAGATGAATCCCAAGTCAATTCTTTCGTTGATACTGTGTATACTTTCAGTGTTGATATCAGAATGGAGTTCGCACTGAGAAAGTGTGGTGTGTTAGTCTTGAAGAGAGACAAAATCAAAATCGAAAAATAAGCGGTGTTACCTTAGTTCACTGGTAGTGAACAGCTGACACCGTAGTACATCTCCAGCGATAGAAGCTGTGCAAAGGCAATAATAATAATAATAATAATAATAATAATAATAATTGGAGGAAACAGGCCCAACTTATGGGTAGTTAGAGCTCTGCAGTCTTGGTTGATAATCTTACTAGAGATGGTATCTTGATAAAATACCGGTTGGTGACTAACTTTAAAACACATACCTTAATGTTGAGTGAAAATGTCTAATACAAATGTATCAAATAATGGTGTTAATGAGGCTGGAACCAAAGGTGAAAGCCTTTCGCCCGGCAGGTGCCCTGTGGTTGAGCAGCGCAGGCCCGGTCGTCATCCAGAGACTGCTTGTACACAAAGCCAGAAGTAGAGAAGAAGGTGGGATAAAGTGGCAAACCGAACAGTAATTGAATGCTGGATCAAGAGTGATTAGAGTGCCCAGTAGAACTGTTACAAATGGCGTCGGGGTGCTGTTTCGGAAAGGCCTTGACTTGAAAGTGAGTACAGTTTTCCTAGACCCGGTCGGTAGGATGGTGGTCTTGGATGTAAGCAGCAAAGAAGGCAATGACGGAACCTTCAGACAAGTGGCAGTCTATGCAGCAATTGGAGCCGGACGGTCGGATTTCTTTAGACGTCTAGAGACTTTCCTAGGAACATCTCGCTCACTAGTGTTAGTGGGCGATTGGAATGGGATCTTAGGCACAAGCAAAGATTATGTGCGAGTAGCAGATAGTGGGATGGTGCAAAAGCCTCGCTAAGCTTCTCAGGCATTTCCAGGTGTATGACAAGCTTCGCCTTGATTTCCCAAATACACCACTAGGGACTTAGTTAAATTGCAGTGAGTTATCCATGTTATTCGTAGGTAGGTTTTTATAATAATAATAATAATAATAATAATAATAATAATAATAATAATAATAATAATAAAAATAATAACAACGACAACAACAACAACGACACATTAGGATTAGTTATCTGAGTCGTCGATACTACTCCCATTCAATGAATTCTTCGTATTAAAAAGAAAAGTAATCTGATTTTAATGTTAAACAAAAATGCAGTTGTCAGGAAAATGACATGACGAAATCTTAAGTCTCATTCCCTCAGTTTAAATAATAATATTGATGTTATATGTTAGATGTAGAAAAAAAATTTTAATGAGAAACAATAAGATACGTTGTCATTCAGTGTAATTGGAAAGAAAATATTTATCGACCATTGGTTTTGTTTAAAATGACATTAATTCATAACACATCTACATTGGTACATTCCTTTTTATTTTATTATTTTTTTGTAGTAATAATAAATATTATTAAGTATGGAAGTATTTCACTGACCATTAAAAAGCTAATTGGGTTGCTACTTTAGCGTGCGGTCTACTGCAGTATCCATAGTCTACGCTGTGAAATAACCTGATATGTCAACCGAAACCCCAGCTGGTTTTGTGACCTTTCATGGCTGAATTTATTACCTGTTCTTGTATGCTTTTTTTTTTTTAACCTTTTCTTACCTGAGCACGCCTGACAATGCTGGCCTTTATTTTTATTTGCCAGTTTGATTTGAATGCACCTGTCTCTGCAGTGTGTGCAGTTTACGCTGAGAAATGACCGCTAGAACAAACAACAGTTGCGATGCCAAAACAAGGATTTTAAAGAAGTTGGGAGGCGTAAGTGGTGGTGCCTTGATCACATTTGCTGGAAAATACTGAAAATAGATGCTGCAGATTTGTTTGCTTTGGCATTCCTAAATGATATACAAAGTGTATAGCATTGGCTGATTTAAATGTAAATTATTTGTATCAGTTATGTAATATAAATGAATTCCATCATACTGTTGACCATTGACGATGATCATTTAGCACATTTTCGAGGATTATGATTTGTATGATTAAGTGTATATCATAAATGATAAATCACTATTCAGCATTATTCAACACATTTTAATCATTGTACAGTATAAAGTTCTTGTAGAGATTGTTGACTGCACAGTAAAGTATAAATGTGCAGTTAAACCGGTCGCTAATGTAAAATTAGAGATAGACCGTACAAACCTGTGGAAACCCCATAAATGATAAGATGCACATGCACATACATCCAGAGAACGCATGCTGAATGCATTCGTATAAATTCATATACATTTATAGATATGGGTACGCATGTTTTCATATAAAGTAATTACCTGCTAATACTTTGCATGTACCACGTCCTCGCGTTGTCTTTTTTTTCTTGTTTTTTCTTCGTTTTTTTTTTGGGTGGGTGGGGATTAACTATAGTTCACCTCTCAACCACCAAGGCCGTGCTCGATCTCGCTGTATTGCATTTCAATCCGCGGGACGAAGATTGACAGAAATTGTATTGAAACTTGTCGGATGGTTTGAAGCTGTAATCCAGAAGCTAAAGCCTTGTCACACGTTGTGTCATACTGCTAACTCACTGGAAATTTATTAATGGAACTAAATGTCAAGAATACGTTCAACATTTATATTTTGTTTTTATCTTTTACTTGTTTCAGTCATTTGACTGCGGCCATGCCTTGAAGAATTTTAGTCGACCCCAGTACTTATTTTTTGTGAAGCTTGGTACTTTTTCTATCGGTCTTTTTCTTGCCAAACCGCTAAGTTACGAGGACGTAAACACCAGCACCGGTTGTCAAACGGTGGTGGAAGAAAAACACATACACAAAGACACGACGGTCTTCTTTCAGTTTCCGTCTACGAAATCCACTCACATGGCCTTAGTCAGCCCGAGGCTATAGTAGAGGACATTTTCTCAAGTTGTCATGGAGTGGGACTGAACCCGAAACCATATCGTTGGGAAGCAATCTTCTTTCCACATAATCACACGTGCACTCATAGGAATATTCAATTTTGAAACCGTAGTTCTATCACTGTTAAAGCGAGCGCTCAATCACTGAAACACAATAGAAACAACCCACCTATTTCAGTCAAAGATATTGTATATAAAGAAAAGATAAATGTTGTGTCAAGTTGTTAGTCTTGTCTAAGATCGATAGCTATATTTTGTAGAACAGAGAGATTTGGAATATATATTAGTGAATCTTCGAGGTGTTTGTATTGGAGATGTGTTTTTTTCTTCTTTTTTTTAAGCAAGCTCAGGAGACATACTTTTCTATTACCATATCACAGCTGCTTTAAATTTAGTCATTAACTTCAAAAGGAAATTTAACTACATCACACGTACACGCACACGCTGATAAGTAGAGAGAGAAAGAGAAAGAGAGAGAGGGAGGGGGATGGGAGAGAGAGAAAGAAAGGAGGAAGAAAGACAGACAGACACAGAGATAAACAGACACATAGATAGATAGATAGATAGATAGATAGATAGATAGATAGACAGATACATACATACATACATACATACATACATACATACATACATGCATACATACTTTGAAAGATAGAGATACTTATGTGAGTATACATATATAGATAAGCACACACGCATACATACATATACATACAAGCATTCATATACATATATGCGTATGCATACACATATACATACACATATATTGGCTAACATTTATTCATAAGTATACTGATATATACGCATGAACACACACACACACACACGCAAGCATGCACACACACACACACACACAGAGGTATACCACCCATCTGCTACACCTATATATGTACACGTAAATTTCTTATCAGAACAAAACATATATGTTAATCAATGCATATATTAGTCATGCTTTATTCACTCATTCATCCCCTCCAATCGTTTGTATATTTTCACCTCTTCATCTAGTCAAGAGCTTATTAGATTCTTGAAATATGGGTTGGGAAGATGAGACGTTTTCAGCTTTCAGTTGCGTGTCTTTGTATGTTCCTTATTAAAAAAGGAATGGAGGAACAACTTTTCTTATTAGCTGTTATGCTTCTTTTGTTTCTGTGTCTGTCTGTGCTGAATATTTTGGCGTGTGAATTTATATGTCTGGAGTTTATGAAAATATCTATATATGAATATTTGGTGTGTCTGTGTTTTCATTGGAATTACTTTTTGTACGTGTGTGTGCATCTATGTACTAAGATATCTATTTGAACAATGTGATTTGTGTATATGTGTATGTGGATTTGTTGTTGCGTGCCTTCTGTACGTATGCGTGTGTGTGTGTGTGTGTGTGTGTGTGTGTGTGTGTGTGTGTGTGTGTGTGTGTGTTGTATATCTCCGTGGACGGTGCAATGGCAGTTTCTTTGTAATGTACTAAATGTGCAATTATGTCGATGGTGTCTGTTCTTAAATTGGTTTGCAGTCATATCTATATAATCAATGTTGTTTTAAATAATGTTAGATGCGATTGTCGTTGAATATAAAACTAGTTTTGTTGCAAAGTTTCCGTTCACTGGGCATACTCCTTGACAGTGTCAATTGCATTTCCATGTTCTGTTGATTCAAACTAATCATTAATTTCTTATTATCAATGGATATCATGGTGCTGGTGAAATATTTTGGTGTAAAGTAACTTATTTTAAGTAAATTAAAGATTTTTCTGCTCATATACAGTAGAGCTGTACAAGCTGGAGAAAAGTTTTACCTATCACCGGTTACATTTATGGAATATATTAGTTTATATCGCGTAGTCTTTCTTTTGTACTCCCTTTTGTGCCGTGTGCCTATAATATCTAATGTTCTTTTGGAGCCACTAGATGTCAGTGCATTGTTGCATATTCGTTTGATGTTTTGTTGAATGACGCTTCGTCATCAGATTGTCGTGATTCATATGCTTAAGTTGTGGGGAAGTTTTATAGGAATACACAATGTCTGTCTGCATATAAAACCGAGACGCTTGGGTTAATGTATCGTTGGAACTTTTTCGTCGGTAAGATTAAATGTTATATCAAAGAAATTTTGTGTTTTCTGCATACTACTAATCTTCAGATTTAGGTCTTTCCTGAATTAGCCTGCTTGTCGCCCGTTTATATTTTATATTATATATGAAAGAATGAATTTCATTTGGTCACGTCCCATGAGAGTGTTTTGCTCAGCCTATGAACATTTCAGCCGACCCTCATAATAATAAAAATTATTAATGTTAACAGTGAAAAAATCCGCTTTTTTCGTAAAAAATTTTGAACCCAGATTTGCATCCCTTAAGCAAATTTCGTTCCCGGGTCGCTGTTTAAAGGTGTTGTATATATTTTTAACTATTTAGTCTTCACCATTTTGAAAATGTCCATCTCGAAAGGTTTGAGCAGTTTGTTACCAGATGAGTGTCTTCTGATCTTGAGGCCGAATTTTTGGCTCTCTTAGTGTTTCTTCTCCATTTGACTTAACTTTGTGCATTCTTTTGATTGAGTCTTCTATGAAATACGTTAAGCATTTGTTAAACATAGCAAAAAGAACAAAAAATTACCTCCATTCTTTTTTTAAGAAGTAATATACGAAGGTGGCATACTAAACATTACGGGGGAAGTATGTTATGGCAAAAATTGCGGTTGTGAGTGTTGTATTATTGTATTTTTTATTCTTTCAGTGAACCAATTACGAACGTTCATTTTAATCCGTTGTCATCTTGAAATAATATCGATAATTTTCTACTGAAAGATTGCAACGCAAACTTAAACAAAAACTACCATATGCATAAGAATATCATGACCGAGAATCGATCATTATTGACTTTTAAACACCACAAATTATGTTTCTTACAAAAATAAACTCATTGGAGAATTTTCTTTTCGTGTTTCTTAAATTCTCCGTCTGGATGTTATAAGTTCTGATATTGGTTGCACTTTTGTACCATAGATTAGAGGCTTCGAAAAGCAATTGCCGTTAAGAGAACAGTTGCCTTGGGTAATTTGCATGTTAGTATGGTAAGGAACTTGTTGAATAAGTTTTTAGAATAACAAGAACTTACAAAATATTTACAACGGGAACAGATTGCATACGTATATGAAACGCTCGTTATTAATTAAAAGCTGCTCTGATATAATATATATAAAAAGCTCACGACACGACGGTATCAAATACGAGAATAAATATTTATTTGATAAAAGGATTTGTGATAGCTGTGTTCGTCAAACATCAGACTAACTTTCACAAATCATTTATTAAATAATTGATGTTTTTTCTCTTATTCTTTTATTTGATTCAGTCATTTGATTGTGGCTATGCTGGAGTACCGCCTTTAGTCGAACAAATCGACCCCAGGACTTATTGTTTGTAAGCCTAGTACTTATTTCATCGATCTCTAATTTGCCAAACCGTTAGGTTACGGGGCATAAACGCACCAGCATTGGTTGATCAGTTGTCAAGCGATGATGGGGGGGGGGGAACAAACACAGACACACAAATACATACACATATATATATATATATATATATATATATATATATATATATATATATATGGGAGAATGTACGAAAAAAAACAACAACAGACGAGGACAGGTGGTGTAAACAACAAAAGGATGTATTAGTTTGACGCTTGGAAATACAGAAAGTCTTTAACGTTTCGAGCTACGCTCTTCAACAGAAAGAATACGGAGAAAACAAGGAGAAAAACACGGAGAAAAAAAATTGAATGGTGTTTGGTCAACGAACTATCATATAAAGATGATAAAGGTAATAAAGGAGGTTTACATAAGTGGAAAAGTTCAAAAGTTCAAAAGTTTTTTAGATGTCGTGGTATATTGAGGCGATTTCCAATCATAAGATGGGTCCAGTGTAATCCGTGGGTATATATATATATATATATATATATATATATATATATATATATATATATATATATATATATATATATAGGCAATGTTAATTCTCTAAATGAAGTATTAACAGTAACTGCACGATAAAGTGTAGTATATTGCCACTTAAGTGTGGCTGACCCCTAGG
>NC_142932.1:87879520-87939501 GCF_046866305.1 Octopus bimaculoides | reverse complement strand
ATATATACATATATATATACATATATATATATACATATATATATATACACATATATATATATATACATATATATATATACATATATATCATCATCATCATCGTTTAACGTCCGCTTTCCATGCTAGCATGGGTTGGACGATTTGACTGAGGACTGGTGAAACCGGATGGCAACACCAGGCTCCAGTCTGATTTGGCAGAGTTTCTACAGCTGGATGCCCTTCCTAACGCCAACCACTCAGAGAGTGTAGTGGGTGCTTTTACGTGTCACCCGCACGAAAACGGCCACGCTCGAAATGGTGTCTTTTATGTGCCACCCGCACAAGCCAGTCCAGGGGCACTGGCAACGATCTCGCTCGAAAATCCTACAGGAGCCAGTCAGGCGGGTACTGGCAACGGCCACGCTCAAAATGGTGCATCTCATGTGCCACCCGCACAAGAACCAGTCCAGGGGCACTGGCAACGATCTTACTTGGCTTGCCGGGTCTTCTCACGCACAGCCCATTTCCAAAGGTCTCGGTCCGTAGTCATCGCCTCGGTGAGGCCCAATGTACGAAGGTCTTGCCTCACCACCTCAGCCCAGGTCTTCCTGGGCCTACCTCTTCCACGGGTTCCCTCAACTGTTAGGGTGTGGCACTTTTTCACGCAGCTATCCTCCTCCATTCTCACCACATGTCCATACCAGCGCAATCGTCTCTCTTGCACGCCACAACTGATGCTTCTAATGTTCAGCTTTTCTCTCAAGATACTTACACTCTGACGGGTATTCACATTGACATTACACATCCAACGGAGCATACTGGCTTCATTCCTTGCGAGCTTACGTATGTCCTCAGCAGTTACAGCCCATGTTTCACTGCCATGTAGCATGGTTGTTCGTACGCATGCGTCATACAGTCTGCCTTTTACTCTGAGTGAGAGTCCCTTTGTCGCCAGCAGGGGTAAGAGCTCTCTAAACTTTGCCCAGGCTATTCTTATTCTAGCAGCTACACTTTCAGCGCACCCACCCCCACTACTAACTTGGTCGCCCAGATAGCGGAAGCTATCGACTACCTCTAGTTTTTCACCCTGGAATGAGATAGAAGTTGTTTCCTGTTTGTTTGCAGTCTTTATTGCACCTGAACATCTGCCACAAACAAAAACTAACTTGCTAGTTAACCTGCCTTTGATGTTGCTGCACCTCTTATGTGTCCATAGCTTGCACCGGGTACATCTTATAGAGTTACTACCTACTCCTTTTCTACATACTGAGCAGGGCCATCTACCTGAAGGGGTTTGTGTTTTATCTACCTTCCTACTTATTAGGATTTTGGTTTTAGCTAGGTTGACTCTAAGGCCCTTCAGTTCTAGACCTTGCTTCCACACCTGAAACTTCTCCTCTAGTTCTGATAGTGACTCCGCAATTAGGGCAAGGTCATCAGCATAGAGGAGCTCCCAGGGGCAACCTGTCTTGAACTCCTCTGTGATTGCCTGGAGGACTATGGTAAATAATAGGGGGCTGAGGACGGAACCTTGGTGGACCCCTACCTCTACCCGGAATTCATTGCTGTACTCATTTCCAACCCTCACCTTACTGGCCGCATCTCTGTACATGGCTCGCACAGCTCTCACTAGCCATTCTTCTATCCCAAGTTTCCTCATTGACCACCAGATAAGGGATCGGGGGACCCTGTCAAAGGCTTTCTCCATGTCAACGAAAGCCAGGTACAGAGGTTTATCCTTGGCTAGGTATTTCTCTTGCAACTGTCTCACTAGAAATAAGGCATCAGTAGTGCTTTTACCTGGCACGAACCCAAACTGCATCTCATCTAAATTGATTCGCTCCCTAATTAGTTGGGCTATGACCCTCTCTGTAACTTTCATAACCTGATCTAACAGCTTGATGCCTCTGTAATTATTTGTATCTAAAGCGTCCCCTTTACCTTTGTAGCAGTTGACTATGATGCTGCTACACCAGTCATAGGGTATGACTCCTTCGTGTATCACCTGGTTCGTAATACGGGTGACTAGGCTATAGCCAACACTGCCAGATATTTTGAGCATCTCTGCAGTGATTCCTGATGGGCCGGGGGCTTTCCCGGTCTTCATACTCTTAATTGCTTTATCTACCCTGGTACTATCAACTCGGATAGCTGGTCCCTCTATTGGGTCGACATAAGGCAGGCTCTCTTTCTCCCATTCATTCTCTTTATTAAGCAATCTATCGTAGTGGCATCTCCAGACCTCTTTCTTTGCATCCTCATTTAATGCAAGCGTACCATCATCCATGCGAACACATTTCTCTCCTACAACATCACTATTCTCTCTCCTACACTGTCTTGCAACCCGAAATACCTCGAGTCTTTGGTCCTCACGGCGCAGAACATTGGCAAATCTTTCCTTATCTGCTTCCCCTCTGGCTAAATAAACCTGTCGCCTAGCCTCCCTTCTGGCACATTGGTACAATTCCCTGCTACCACCGTTCTTCCAGTCCTTCCAAGCTTGTTTCTTTTGTCTAATAGCCCTGTCTACCTCCTTGTTCCACCACCACGTTACTCTGGGTTGGGAGGGGACCTTACACCACCCACAAATCTGGTCGGTGGCTTTCAACAGGTTGTCCCGCAGAAATCTCCAATTGTCTTCCACGTTGTATGATGCTATATCCCCTTCTATTTCGTTAAATGCTTCAAGTAACTTGTCTCTAAGTCTCTGTCCGTTTGCAGGGTCTTTAAGCTTCCACACCCTTCTTCTCCAAGCCTGTCTAATTCTGGGCACCCATTTTGCCTTGATCCCAAAGTCGCTAACTACTAATCTATGTTGTGGGGTACATTCTTCGCCAGGGTAGGTTTTGGCATTTATAAGCCGCCCTCTTTCCCTATTTCTGGCGAGGATGTAGTCGATTTGGCTAGAGTGTCTGCCGGAGCGGTAGGTGACTAGGTGACTGGCAGGTTTCCTGAAGTTGGTATTGCAGACCATAAGATTGGTTGCATCACAGAACTCCAGCAGTCTGGTTCCCTCCTCGTTGCGGGAACCGAAGCCATAGCCTCCATGTATGCCATGGAAGCCCCCAGCACGACGTCCGACATGACCGTTGAAGTCTCCAGCCACAAAGAGAAGGTCCCTGTCACTCGTCGACGAGGTAGTTTGCAAGAGGGTGTCATAGAATTGGTCTTTCAGACCATCTGGTAGCCCAGGTTGAGGTGCATAGGCTGAGATGACAGTAGCTAATCTATGATGAAGCACTAGTCTGATCTTAAGTACTCTGTCACTTACTCTAACGACCTCGATTACCTTATCCACCCATTTCTCCGCTAGAAGTATTCCTACGCCCCCGACCCCGTCAGTGTTCCCTGCCCAGAAAATCTTGTACCTGTGTTCTTTGCCTGTGAGGAACCTTGCAGAACCTCCTCTCCATCTTACTTCCTGGATGCAGCACATATCTACGCATGTCCGTTCAAGCATCTCAACAATTTCACCAGATCTACCTTTCAGCGTGCCGACGTTGAGAGTGCCAATCCTAACAGTATGGGTGTTGGGGGTGTGGGCCTGTAGCCTGGGAAGAGGAAAAGCAGTGTCGTGTACCTGAAAAGAAAACTTGCAATTGGAAGAATTCATAAGCAAAACATTACCTACAACCTGCAAACATTTCTCAACCTTAATGCGCTACCCAAAGGTAGGGGAGAGGATGGCCAAGGCCACTAGATGGGTTCCGGGAGACAGCCGAGGTTGACAGGATGACAAAGGGATGAACTTCCGGTGGAGGGGGCGGGATGACAGAGGAATGAACTTCCGGTGGAGGGGGTGGGATGACAGAGGAATGAACTTCCGGTGGAGGGGGTGGGATGACAGAGGAATGAACTTCCGGTGGAGGGGTGGGATGGCAGAGGAATGAACTTCCGGTGGAGGGGGTGGGATGACAGAGGAATGAACTTCCGGTGGAGGGGGTGGGATGGCAGAGGAATGAACTTCCGGTGGAGGGGGGTGGGATGACAGAGGAATGAACTTCCGGTGGAGGGGGTGGGATGACAGAGGAATGAACTTCCGGTTGAGGGGGTGGGATGGCAGAGGAATGAACTTCCGGTGGAGGGGGTGGGATGACAGAGGAATGAACTTCCGGTGGAGGGGGTGGGATGGCAGAGGAATGAACTTCCGGTGGAGGGGGGTGGGATGACAGAGGAATGAAACTTCCGGTGGAGGGGGTGGGATGACAGAGGGATGACAGACGAATGAACTTCCGGTGGAGGGGGTGGGATGGCAGAGGAATGAACTTCCGGTGGAGGGGGTGGGATGACAGAGGAATGAAACTTCCGGTGGAGGGGGTGGGATGACAGAGGGATGACAGACGAATGAACTTCCGGTGGAGGGGGTGGGAGGGTGGGTTACCGCCAGCGAGTAGAGAGGGCTCTTAATTGTAGATTTTAAATATTTGAGAGACAACAATGCATAAATCGTAATTTTTTAAAAGAGCAATGAATTCTGGGTGATTAGAATATAACGTAGCATGAATTTAGGAAGCTTAGAAAATGAATAAGCATGAATTTAAGACAACAACTGAATTCAATTGAATTTCATGGAGAGAAACAAGAAAGCGCAAGGTATTGAGATGTTTGAGGCCGTAAATAAATAAAAATCTCTATCTTATCTGCATCTTGGGTATTTCGTCGTAGTACGTCAGCGAGATAATTTAGAATGGGTTTCTCATTTATATATAGCCAGAACCTGAAGACCTTAAAGGAAAAACTACGAAGGGGGATGGAGGGGTAGACAGAGGCATGGCGGGAGAAAGATCATCATCATCATCATCATATATATATATAAAGAGAGAGAGAGAGAGAGAGAGGGAGAGGGGGGACCAGTCAAGCAGCACATCACGCTGTAATTCTTGGGCTGAGAAATCAACACTTAAAAGCCATAATTTTAAGGAGCGATAAGAATTTTTGAATAAAGGAAAATGGGTAGTGGTGGTGGGTAGGTACCGCCAGCGAGTAGAGAGGGCTCTTAATTGTAGATTTTAAATATTTGAGAGACAACAATGCATAAATCGTAATTTTTTAAAAGAGCAATGAATTCTGGGTGATTAGAATATAACGTAGCATGAATTTAGGAAGCTTAGAAAATGAATAAGCATGAATTTAAGACAACAACTGAATTCAATTGAATTTCATGGAGAGAAACAAGAAAGCGCAAGGTATTGAGATGTTTGAGGCCGTAAATAAATAAAAATCTCTATCTTATCTGCATCTTGGGTATTTCGTCGTAGTACGTCAGCGAGATAATTTAGAATGGGTTTCTCATTTATATATAGCCAGAACCTGAAGACCTTAAAGGAAAAACTACGAAGGGGGATGGAGGGGTAGACAGAGGCATGGCGGGAGAAAGATCATCATCATCATCATCATATATATATATAAAGAGAGAGAGAGAGAGAGAGAGGGAGAGGGGGGACCAGTCAAGCAGCACATCACGCTGTAATTCTTGGGCTGAGAAATCAACACTTAAAAGCCATAATTTTAAGGAGCGATAAGAATTTTTGAATAAAGGAAAATGGGTAGTGGTGGTGGGTAGGTACCGCCAGCGAGTAGAGAGGGCTCTTAATTGTAGATTTTAAATATTTGAGAGACAACAATGCATAAATCGTAATTTTTTAAAAGAGCAATGAATTCTGGGTGATTAGAATATAACGTAGCATGAATTTAGGAAGCTTAGAAAATGAATAAGCATGAATTTAAGACAACAACTGAATTCAATTGAATTTCATGGAGAGAAACAAGAAAGCGCAAGGTATTGAGATGTTTGAGGCCGTAAATAAATAAAAATCTCTATCTTATCTGCATCTTGGGTATTTCGTCGTAGTACGTCAGCGAGATAATTTAGAATGGGTTTCTCATTTATATATAGCCAGAACCTGAAGACCTTAAAGGAAAAACTACGAAGGGGGATGGAGGGGTAGACAGAGGCATGGCGGGAGAAAGATCATCATCATCATCATCATCATATATATATATAAAGAGAGAGAGAGAGAGAGAGAGGGAGAGGGGGGACCAGTCAAGCAGCACATCACGCTGTAATTCTTGGGCTGAGAAATCAACACTTAAAAGCCATAATTTTAAGGAGCGATAAGAATTTTTGAATAAAGGAAAATGGGTAGTGGTGGTGGGTAGGTACCGCCAGCGAGTAGAGAGGGCTCTTAATTGTAGATTTTAAATATTTGAGAGACAACAATGCATAAATCGTAATTTTTTAAAAGAGCAATGAATTCTGGGTGATTAGAATATAACGTAGCATGAATTTAGGAAGCTTAGAAAATGAATAAGCATGAATTTAAGACAACAACTGAATTCAATTGAATTTCATGGAGAGAAACAAGAAAGCGCAAGGTATTGAGATGTTTGAGGCCGTAAATAAATAAAAATCTCTATCTTATCTGCATCTTGGGTATTTCGTCGTAGTACGTCAGCGAGATAATTTAGAATGGGTTTCTCATTTATATATAGCCAGAACCTGAAGACCTTAAAGGAAAAACTACGAAGGGGGATGGAGGGGTAGACAGAGGCATGGCGGGAGAAAGATCATCATCATCATCATCATCATATATATATATAAAGAGAGAGAGAGAGAGAGAGAGGGAGAGGGGGGACCAGTCAAGCAGCACATCACGCTGTAATTCTTGGGCTGAGAAATCAACACTTAAAAGCCATAATTTTAAGGAGCGATAAGAATTTTTGAATAAAGGAAAATGGGTAGTGGTGGTGGGTAGGTACCGCCAGCGAGTAGAGAGGGCTCTTAATTGTAGATTTTAAATATTTGAGAGACAACAATGCATAAATCGTAATTTTTTAAAAGAGCAATGAATTCTGGGTGATTAGAATATAACGTAGCATGAATTTAGGAAGCTTAGAAAATGAATAAGCATGAATTTAAGACAACAACTGAATTCAATTGAATTTCATGGAGAGAAACAAGAAAGCGCAAGGTATTGAGATGTTTGAGGCCGTAAATAAATAAAAATCTCTATCTTATCTGCATCTTGGGTATTTCGTCGTAGTACGTCAGCGAGATAATTTAGAATGGGTTTCTCATTTATATATAGCCAGAACCTGAAGACCTTAAAGGAAAAACTACGAAGGGGGATGGAGGGGTAGACAGAGGCATGGCGGGAGAAAGATCATCATCATCATCATCATATATATATATAAAGAGAGAGAGAGAGAGGGAGAGGGGGGACCAGTCAAGCAGCACATCACGCTGTAATTCTTGGGCTGAGAAATCAACACTTAAAAGCCATAATTTTAAGGAGCGATAAGAATTTTTGAATAAAGGAAAATGGGTAGTGGTGGTGGGTAGGTACCGCCAGCGAGTAGAGAGGGCTCTTAATTGTAGATTTTAAATATTTGAGAGACAACAATGCATAAATCGTAATTTTTTAAAAGAGCAATGAATTCTGGGTGATTAGAATATAACGTAGCATGAATTTAGGAAGCTTAGAAAATGAATAAGCATGAATTTAAGACAACAACTGAATTCAATTGAATTTCATGGAGAGAAACAAGAAAGCGCAAGGTATTGAGATGTTTGAGGCCGTAAATAAATAAAAATCTCTATCTTATCTGCATCTTGGGTATTTCGTCGTAGTACGTCAGCGAGATAATTTAGAATGGGTTTCTCATTTATATATAGCCAGAACCTGAAGACCTTAAAGGAAAAACTACGAAGGGGGATGGAGGGGTAGACAGAGGCATGGCGGGAGAAAGATCATCATCATCATCATCATCATATATATATATAAAGAGAGAGAGAGAGAGAGAGAGGGAGAGGGGGGACCAGTCAAGCAGCACATCACGCTGTAATTCTTGGGCTGAGAAATCAACACTTAAAAGCCATAATTTTAAGGAGCGATAAGAATTTTTGAATAAAGGAAAATGGGTAGTGGTGGTGGGTAGGTACCGCCAGCGAGTAGAGAGGGCTCTTAATTGTAGATTTTAAATATTTGAGAGACAACAATGCATAAATCGTAATTTTTTAAAAGAGCAATGAATTCTGGGTGATTAGAATATAACGTAGCATGAATTTAGGAAGCTTAGAAAATGAATAAGCATGAATTTAAGACAACAACTGAATTCAATTGAATTTCATGGAGAGAAACAAGAAAGCGCAAGGTATTGAGATGTTTGAGGCCGTAAATAAATAAAAATCTCTATCTTATCTGCATCTTGGGTATTTCGTCGTAGTACGTCAGCGAGATAATTTAGAATGGGTTTCTCATTTATATATAGCCAGAACCTGAAGACCTTAAAGGAAAAACTACGAAGGGGGATGGAGGGGTAGACAGAGGCATGGCGGGAGAAAGATCATCATCATCATCATCATATATATATATAAAGAGAGAGAGAGAGAGAGAGAGGGAGAGGGGGGACCAGTCAAGCAGCACATCACGCTGTAATTCTTGGGCTGAGAAATCAACACTTAAAAGCCATAATTTTAAGGAGCGATAAGAATTTTTGAATAAAGGAAAATGGGTAGTGGTGGTGGGTAGGTACCGCCAGCGAGTAGAGAGGGCTCTTAATTGTAGATTTTAAATATTTGAGAGACAACAATGCATAAATCGTAATTTTTTAAAAGAGCAATGAATTCTGGGTGATTAGAATATAACGTAGCATGAATTTAGGAAGCTTAGAAAATGAATAAGCATGAATTTAAGACAACAACTGAATTCAATTGAATTTCATGGAGAGAAACAAGAAAGCGCAAGGTATTGAGATGTTTGAGGCCGTAAATAAATAAAAATCTCTATCTTATCTGCATCTTGGGTATTTCGTCGTAGTACGTCAGCGAGATAATTTAGAATGGGTTTCTCATTTATATATAGCCAGAACCTGAAGACCTTAAAGGAAAAACTACGAAGGGGGATGGAGGGGTAGACAGAGGCATGGCGGGAGAAAGATCATCATCATCATCATCATATATATATATAAAGAGAGAGAGAGAGAGAGAGAGGGAGAGGGGGGACCAGTCAAGCAGCACATCACGCTGTAATTCTTGGGCTGAGAAATCAACACTTAAAAGCCATAATTTTAAGGAGCGATAAGAATTTTTGAATAAAGGAAAATGGGTAGTGGTGGTGGGTAGGTACCGCCAGCGAGTAGAGAGGGCTCTTAATTGTAGATTTTAAATATTTGAGAGACAACAATGCATAAATCGTAATTTTTTAAAAGAGCAATGAATTCTGGGTGATTAGAATATAACGTAGCATGAATTTAGGAAGCTTAGAAAATGAATAAGCATGAATTTAAGACAACAACTGAATTCAATTGAATTTCATGGAGAGAAACAAGAAAGCGCAAGGTATTGAGATGTTTGAGGCCGTAAATAAATAAAAATCTCTATCTTATCTGCATCTTGGGTATTTCGTCGTAGTACGTCAGCGAGATAATTTAGAATGGGTTTCTCATTTATATATAGCCAGAACCTGAAGACCTTAAAGGAAAAACTACGAAGGGGGATGGAGGGGTAGACAGAGGCATGGCGGGAGAAAGATCATCATCATCATCATCATCATATATATATATAAAGAGAGAGAGAGAGAGAGAGAGGGAGAGGGGGGACCAGTCAAGCAGCACATCACGCTGTAATTCTTGGGCTGAGAAATCAACACTTAAAAGCCATAATTTTAAGGAGCGATAAGAATTTTTGAATAAAGGAAAATGGGTAGTGGTGGTGGGTAGGTACCGCCAGCGAGTAGAGAGGGCTCTTAATTGTAGATTTTAAATATTTGAGAGACAACAATGCATAAATCGTAATTTTTTAAAAGAGCAATGAATTCTGGGTGATTAGAATATAACGTAGCATGAATTTAGGAAGCTTAGAAAATGAATAAGCATGAATTTAAGACAACAACTGAATTCAATTGAATTTCATGGAGAGAAACAAGAAAGCGCAAGGTATTGAGATGTTTGAGGCCGTAAATAAATAAAAATCTCTATCTTATCTGCATCTTGGGTATTTCGTCGTAGTACGTCAGCGAGATAATTTAGAATGGGTTTCTCATTTATATATAGCCAGAACCTGAAGACCTTAAAGGAAAAACTACGAAGGGGGATGGAGGGGTAGACAGAGGCATGGCGGGAGAAAGATCATCATCATCATCATCATCATATATATATATAAAGAGAGAGAGAGAGAGAGAGAGGGAGAGGGGGGACCAGTCAAGCAGCACATCACGCTGTAATTCTTGGGCTGAGAAATCAACACTTAAAAGCCATAATTTTAAGGAGCGATAAGAATTTTTGAATAAAGGAAAATGGGTAGTGGTGGTGGGTAGGTACCGCCAGCGAGTAGAGAGGGCTCTTAATTGTAGATTTTAAATATTTGAGAGACAACAATGCATAAATCGTAATTTTTTAAAAGAGCAATGAATTCTGGGTGATTAGAATATAACGTAGCATGAATTTAGGAAGCTTAGAAAATGAATAAGCATGAATTTAAGACAACAACTGAATTCAATTGAATTTCATGGAGAGAAACAAGAAAGCGCAAGGTATTGAGATGTTTGAGGCCGTAAATAAATAAAAATCTCTATCTTATCTGCATCTTGGGTATTTCGTCGTAGTACGTCAGCGAGATAATTTAGAATGGGTTTCTCATTTATATATAGCCAGAACCTGAAGACCTTAAAGGAAAAACTACGAAGGGGGATGGAGGGGTAGACAGAGGCATGGCGGGAGAAAGATCATCATCATCATCATCATCATATATATATATAAAGAGAGAGAGAGAGAGAGAGAGGGAGAGGGGGGACCAGTCAAGCAGCACATCACGCTGTAATTCTTGGGCTGAGAAATCAACACTTAAAAGCCATAATTTTAAGGAGCGATAAGAATTTTTGAATAAAGGAAAATGGGTAGTGGTGGTGGGTAGGTACCGCCAGCGAGTAGAGAGGGCTCTTAATTGTAGATTTTAAATATTTGAGAGACAACAATGCATAAATCGTAATTTTTTAAAAGAGCAATGAATTCTGGGTGATTAGAATATAACGTAGCATGAATTTAGGAAGCTTAGAAAATGAATAAGCATGAATTTAAGACAACAACTGAATTCAATTGAATTTCATGGAGAGAAACAAGAAAGCGCAAGGTATTGAGATGTTTGAGGCCGTAAATAAATAAAAATCTCTATCTTATCTGCATCTTGGGTATTTCGTCGTAGTACGTCAGCGAGATAATTTAGAATGGGTTTCTCATTTATATATAGCCAGAACCTATATACATATATATATATATACATATATATATATATATATATATATATATATATATACATATTCATTCAGTTTTGTAGTTAATTTGCAGTCCCTCACTATATCCATCCCTATGTGTCTCTCGTATCCATTTCTGTCATTGTGCATCTTCTCTCTCCCCCACACTTCACATTGTCTCCCTATGTCTCATCTGTTGACACTTTTATTGTGCTATTGATTGCTCTCCAGCCCTCCCCCTTTTTATGTATTACCATTTATCACCTCCTTCTCTCTGACCCACCCCAATATTCCTTATATCCCACCATACAGATTCACCATTGCCAACGTCTCCATGTTTATCATTCACTGTATCTCATCCTATCCTTATCCTTACCAACTATTACTCTCCTTTTACACTTTTGCAAATCTACCTACCTAGCTACTCTTGATTTTTGGTCCCTATTCTGTTTTTATGCACCTTCTTGTAACTTAAGGACATACCCTGATACCTCATCTCCATTCTTTCTCTCTTTCAGGATGGGATGCTGTGTGTCTTCCCTACAATAAGACACCTGTTCCTATCATACCTAATACTCTAAACACCTGGCATAAAACCACCGCCCTTAATACTTCACCCTCACTCTCCCAAGGAACACTCTTGTCTTGTAGGTTACTTAGTGATCTTACTAGTGCTGGTGCTGTGACAAAAAAATTACCCATTACACTCTGTGGTTGGTATTAAGAAGAGCATCCAAGCATAGAATCCTTGCCAAAGTAGACATTGGATCTCAACACAAGCCTCTGACTTGGATCATGTTGAACTGCCCAACCCATGTCTGCGTGGAATATAGATGTTGATAGATACATGTATGTAAAAATGTAATATGTATATGCATGTGTGTGTGTGTGTGTGTGCATATGTATGTATATATGTGTGTGTGATGCTGATGTTGATCATCATCATCTTTGCTAGCATTGGTTGGTTGGTTGAACTGGAACATGTCAGCATGGGGAGAGCAGATATTAAATGATTATGATGATGCATACATGTTGTGTGTGAGGGTTTGGGTGTGTATCTAAAATAGTAGTAGTAGTAGTATGTTAGTTGTCAGTGTTCTTGCTGCTGATGCTTGTTCACTGTCATGTTTCACTTTTTTGTATAGTTAATCATTGTCTCTGTCAGCGGTGCTTGCCCACTGTGGAGTTGAGTAAACAGCTATTGATAGGATGGTATCTTTAGATGTTATTCTTGCTTCAAGAAACTTCTTTATGCTACCTGTTTTCCTCCCCACCATATATCTATCTATCTATCTATCTATCCTTTTACATGGTTCAGTCATTTGACTGCAGCCATGCTGGAGCACTGCCTTTAAGAATTTTAATCAAAGAAATCGACCCCAGAACTTATTCTATCAGTCATTTTTGCTGAACCATTAACTTATGGGGACATAAACACACCACCATCGGTTGTGAGGCAATGGTGGTGGTGAGAAACAAATACAGACACAAAGACACACATAGATATATATACAACAGGCTTCTTTCAGTTTCTGTCTACCAAATCCACTATCAACCACTATCAAGGCTTTGATCGGCCTTAGGCTGTAGTAGAAGACACTTGTTCCAGGTGCCAGGCAGTGAGACTGAACCTGGAACTATGTAGTTGGGAAGCAAGCTTCTTACCACGCGGTCACGCCTGGACCATC
This sequence comes from Octopus bimaculoides, assembly GCF_046866305.1. Lineage (NCBI taxonomy): Eukaryota > Metazoa > Mollusca > Cephalopoda > Octopoda > Octopodidae > Octopus > Octopus bimaculoides. The sequence continues at coordinate 87,926,585 of NC_142932.1, read as the reverse complement.
ATCATTTAATGTCAGCTTTCCATGCTGGCATGGGTTGGATGGTTTGACAGGAGCTGGCCAGCTGAAGAGTTGCCTGGGCTCCATGACTGTTTTGGCATAGTTTCTATGGTGGATACCTTTCCTAACTCCAACCACTCTATAGAGTGTACTGGATACTTTTACAATGCATCAGCATAGGCACTTTTACATAGCACAGGCACAGGTGCTTTTTATGTGGCACAAGCACCCACAAAATTAGGATCACTCAGCTGAAGAAGGATATAGGGGACATGGCTGTATGCAACGACAACCATGATTTTACTTAGCTTGATGTGTCTTCTCAAACAGTGAACTGCAAGAGGTCTTTGTGTGTGTGTGTGTGTGTGTGTGTGTGTATGTATATATATATATATATATATATATATATATATATACTCTTTTACTTGTTTCAGTCATTTGACTGTGGCCATGCTGGAGCACCGCCTTTAGTCGAGCAAATCGACCCCAAGACTTATTCTTTGTAAACCTAATACTTATTCTATCAGTCTCTTTTGCCGAACCACTAAGTTATGGGGACATAAACACACCAGCATCGGTTGTCAAGCGATGTTGGTGGGGGGACAAACACAAACACACAAACATATACACACACATACATATACATAAATATACGACGGGCTTCTTTCAGTTTCCGTCTACCAAATCAACTCACAAGGCTTTGGTCGGCCCGAGGCTACAGTAGAAGATACTTGCCCAATGTGCCACACAGTGGGACTGAACCCAGAACCATGTGGTTCATAAGCAAGGTACTTACCACACAGCCACTTCTATGCCTATGTATATATATATATCATCGTCATCTTTTAACATCTACTTTCCATGCTGGCATGGATTGGATGGTTTGAATGAGGACTGGCAAGCCAGGAGGCTGCACCAGGCTCCAGTCTGATCTTGCAAGGTTTCTACAGCTGGATGCCCTTCCTAACACCAACCTCTCTGAGAGTGTAATGGGTACCTTTTACGTGCCACCGGCATGGGTGCCAGTCAGGTGGTACTGGCATGAGCCATGACAGCGATTTTACTTGACTCAATAGGTCTTCTCAAGCACAGCACATTGCTTGACAATTGAAGGGAACTCTTAAATGGGCCAGTTATGCGACACTAGCATAGACCATAGCTATAATCTCACTTAGCTTGCTGGGTCATCTCAAGCACAACATATCTCCAAAGATCTCGGTCGCTTGTCATTGCCTCAGTAATGTCCAACGTTCGAAGGTCATGCTTCACCACTGCATCCCAGATCTTCCTGGGTCTACAAAATCAAAAACAAACAATGCAGACGTGCCAAATTAAAAATATAAAAAATAGCGACAATTCACCCATTGCACCCTCACCCAGTCAACATCACGGTATTTGGAGTGATCACTAGTGATGGTGACATTATGCTTCCATTCATCTTCTCACATGGCCTCAGACTCAACATGGAGGTCTACATCAAGTGACTGAAGGAGATAGTGCTGCCCTGGGTCAAAAGGGTGGCTACTGGAAGACCCTATGTCTGGCCACAAGACTATGCACCATGCCACACAAGCAGAACTCAGTCATGGCTGTCAGACAATTTCTGTGACCACATCACATCTAACATCTGGCCACCTAACTCCCCAGACTGCCACCTCCTTGATTATTGTGTGGAGCGCAGTTTAACAAGAGACCAACAAAACTCCTTGTAACACCAAATTACAAGTCACTTCTTACTTAGTCTGGTTCTCTTACAATATGAGAAATCAGAATTATCTTCATTTTATTCATATGAGATTATGGGATTATTCTATAATAATCTTCTATGATTTGTCTGCCCTAAAGCAAAAGAAGAATAAAAGCTTCCACCTCTTCCCATGGTATTGTTCTCTTTATGAGCATTCTCATCCAAGTTAAGGCATTGGCTCATGCAATTATATCTGGTTGGGTTCATAGAGTTTATATGTATTTTATATGAATTGTCTCTGTAAATGTGTTAGTACTTTATTGTCATATGTTTTTAGATAGGTTGATGGCTTGGTCTTTTGTTGAATATGTTTGTGACAATACAAACATAGATATGTCTTCATAAGCATAAAACTTCCTTACACACACACACACCAAACACACACATTTTTACATACACATACACATATGCTTGTGTGTTCATATATGACTGTACACATATGTACGTTCCTTTATTTAACATCAGATTTCCTTTGCTAGCATGAGTTGGACAGGAACTTATTTGAGACAACATTTTATGGCTGGATGCCCCTATTGTCACCAATGCTCAGTTGTTTTTGAAATGAGGTATCTTTTATTCCACTGGTCATCAAAAACTCAGAATGATTGTTCATTATGTCAACAAGGGATGTAAACATCACATCACCACTTCAATCTGACAAACAAATCTATGGAAAATCAACATCCATGCACACACTCACCCCCCCCCCCCTCATTGTTTGAGCTACTACTTCTCTGCATTGAGGTCATAGCTCTAGTACTACAGACAGGTGATCTAGAATGTCACAGGAATGAATCACAAGGTAGATTCTTCCAGCTGAACTGACTAGCAGTAGACCTAAAGGTCAACCGAGAACATGATAGATAATATCCATAGTCTCAGTTGGTCATGCTTGAGAATCCAGCCAAGAATTCTTATGTTGATTGCTTCTGATAGGACCTTGCAGAAGAGGTGCCTGAGGACTCTATTCCATGTCACTACTCTGAGTGTTACACTTTGTGCATTTGCTTTTGTGCCTGAGCAGTTGTAAAAGAATCAAGAAACACAGAGGAGCAACAGAGTGCAGCGTCAGCTTTAATTGACTAAAATAAACTTTGCTACATTTATTGAGTTCTCCTCTTCTCATTTGTTCATCAAATCATATGTATGTGTGTATGTCTTAATTTGTATAATTTGTACGTTTCTTCCTCTCCCTCCACAATTCACTTAATTAGTACTTCAAATAACCAACCTTTACTGTTTGAGTTACATCTATTTTTGGTCTCTCAATCCATTTACTTCGGAAAGAGCAATTGGTCTATTTCATTATCAGACTGTTATTACCATTGCTGACCTAAAGAAAGCTTCAAATAGTCTCTAGGTGTTTGTGTGTGGAGTGTAGCCTACATAATTTATACTTTGTCTAGTATAAAATGTTGATAATTAAAATGATGATGAGAGGAAATTGATCTGAATTGTTCCTGCCACCCACCTATCACTATCTGACTATGTCCATCTGTCTGTTGTTGTTTTAGCTCCAGGTCAGCTGTAGCCTAACAGGCATATTATCTAAAGACAATGTGGCTGTGACCATCCTCTCTTCTTTGTTTTTCTGAGACAGTGTATTTAGGGCCTCATTGTCGAATGTTTCCTTATTTAAAGAGAGTAGGTTATGATTTGAGGAGATTTGGTTCTTATTTTTTGCTGGTTGAGCAATTTGGTATAGGCTCCCGCTGGTGTCCTCCTAATAAATGTCCTCTCTGCAGGGATAACTTATGGCAGAAACTGTGAAGCTAATTTAGTTGATCTTTTCTCTCTACTCTTCACCATCCTCTGTCTGTCTGTCCCCCCATGCATATTCATGTGTGTTGTGTATAATCCACATATACATACCCACACACTTCACTTTCTTTTTTTTTTCTTTTCTATTTATAAATATAATGCACATTTAAGCTTTCAGAAAGAAAAAAAAACAGATGTTAAATCATTGTATAAGCACACATACACGCTCATATTCATACACACTCGCATTCATACACATACACATAGACTGCTTACAGATTTATAGTTTATATACATATGTCAGTTATCAACAGCTGGTCTGATCTTCAGTTTCTTTTTACAGTTAGCCATTTCTTACATTATCAAGTACAGTAGTTAGCAGTCAACAAGCCAATCAGTTTATTAGCTAAGCTATTTCAGTCTGCAGAAAAGAGATAGTAACTCTCAACATTTCATACTTAATTTGAAACTTTTTGGACAATGATCTATTGTTATGACACCCTGCATTAAAAATATCTAGGTCATTTCAAAGCATGACCTTTCAGAAATAATCTATTTGAGCATAAAATGCATTCAACTGAGAAAGTTTTAACTTTTGCAGTTCGCCATTCATCATCATCATAGTATAAATGCCCATTTGGATCTCTTCAGTTTGGTTCAGTTTTTTAATTTTTTTTAACTAAACAGTTTGAAACTTCATATACTGGTGTAATTTCTCACACTGAGCACAGTTTACTTTCAACATTTTTGACAAAATTTCATATTTTAGAAGTTATTTTGTGTTAAAGTTGTCGTATTTGGGTAATTTTAACCAATCGATGTGTATTCAGCTGAAGAAACTTACTGCTGTTTGCGATAGTAATCAAAGAGCAACAACTTTGGGGTCATCTCTACTAAATGTAATTTTGGATCTCTTCAGTTTGGCTCACAGATTTTAAAATTATTTCTTTTTAACTAAGCAGTTTAGCCAAGCTAAAGAACACACCAAATAATCCACACGTGGTTGAAATATACCTTTAGTAGAAATGACCCGGAAGTTGTTGCTCTTCGATTATTATTGCAAACTGCAGTAGGTTTCTTCAGCTGAAAATTACCCAAATACGACAACTTTAACACGAAATAACTTGTAAAATACAAAATTTTGTTAAAAATGTTGAAAGTAAACCATGTTGTATACACCAGTATACAAAGTTTCAAACTGTTTAGTTAAGAAAAAAAATTTTTCAATCTGTGAGCCAAACTGATGAGATCTGTCCTTTTTCTATGCTTTCATAGATTGGATGGAATTTGTTGAAGCAGCTTCTCTACAGCATGATGCCCTTCTTGTTGCCAAAACTTATTTTTATGATATTTTTCACTAGATTTTAGCATCTTAGCACTGGCTGTGGTCTTTCATTGCATAACTCACAGGAACACTTTATATCACCACACATCATAGATTTTTTTTTTTTTTGCCGTCTGACATATGCAACAATATAGAAAAACTGTTACACAGTATATTTTATGTTGTAGATATTTTATTGTATCACAGTCACTAGAAAGGTTGTTTCTGGATGGTTGGACCTAAAAAGCATCTAGTCCACACCGTAAAGGGCATCCAGCTGTAAAAACCATGCCAAAACTGACCTTGCCTATGCTTGTGCCACATAAAAAGCACTCAGTCCACTCTGCTGGGTAGTTGGTGTTAGGAAGGGCGAAGTCTGAGGTGTTCAGGATTGCAAAGTAGTGTGTCAGAGAAAATAGAGATGTGGTAGGTGAGAAATGTGTGCAAATTTATAATGGTATGCTTGCACTTAATGACTCAAGAGAAGAAAGATGCATGGAAGTGCCACTATGAAAGGTTACTAAATGTGAAAAATGAATGGGAGAAGGAGAGTTTACCAAATATCAAACCAATTGAGGGACCAGCCATCACAGTTGATAGCAGCATAATAGATAAGGCAATTAAGGACATGTAGACAGGGAAAGCCCCTGGACCATCAGGAATCACTGCTGAGATTATTAAAATTTCTGGTGGTGTAGGATACAGCTTAGTCACCCATATAGCTAATCAGGTTATTCAGGAAGGCACCATCCCCAACGGCTGGTGTAGTAGCATTATAGTTAGTTGCTATAAGGGTAAAGGTGATACCTTAGATAGAAACAACTACAGGGGTATTAAACTGCAAGACCAAGTCATGAAAGTTACTGAGAGGGTTATAGCTCAATTGATTAGAAATAGAATTAAACTAGATGAGATGCAGTTTGGTTTTGTACCTGGGAAGAGTACCACAGATGCCATGTTCCTAGTGAGACAGCTACAGGAAAAATACTTGGCCAAAAGTAAGCCATTGTACTTAGCCTTTGTCGACCTGGAGAAAGCTTTCAACAGAGTTCCCTGCTCTCTTATATGGTAGGTTCTAAGGAAGTTAGAAGTAGAGGAATGGCTTGTTAGAGCTGTACAAGCCATGTACAGTGGTGCTGTCAGCAAGGTGAGAATCAGCTATGAATACAGTGATGAATTTAGCGTTCAGGTAGGGGTTCACCAGGGCTAAGTTCTCAACCCACTCTTATTCATTATAGTCCTCCAGGCCATAACTGAGGAATTCAAAACTGGGTGCCCGTGGGAACTACTATATGCTGATGACCTTGCTCTTATTGCAGAATCTTTAGCAGAATTGGAGAAGAAATTCCCAGTATGGAAACAAAACCTGGAATCAAAGGGCCTTAAAGTTATCCTAGCTAATACAAAAGTGGTTGTCAGTAAGAAAGAAGATAAAACTTTCTTTCCATCAGGCAAATTGCCCTGCTCCGTATGTAGGAAAGGAGTTGGAAGAAATTCCATTTGCTGCACCCAGTGTAAACTATGGACACATAAGAGATGTAGTGGTATCACAGGTAGATTAACAGATAAAGTAGTCTTTGTATGTGGCTGCAGTCCAATGACTAAAACAGGTAAAGACTAAAAGAAAGGAATTTTTTTTAAAAAATCATTGCAGGACTTAAATGTATGAAGGAGTGAAAGCCACTTTTGATACTGTGATTTGAGACCACATGTGTAGGCAGTCATTGTCAACATCAACAGATGGCATATGTCTATATATATATATATATATCATTATTACCTTCATTTAACATCTATTTTTCCATGTTTCATGGCTCTTACGGAATTTGTTGAGTTGGTTTTCTACAACCAGCTGTCCTTCCTGTTGTTAACTTTCATCTGTTTCCAAGCAAAGTAATATTTCCCCATATCCAGACATGTTTTTCACAGAAGACTGGGGACAAGCAACATCACTTGTATGACGATGATGCTCATTTTCAACAGTCACATGACATCAAAACGAAGGTACAAACACATACACATGCACATATGTATGTATGTATGTACACACACACACACACACACACACATACAGTGGTCTTCTTTCAGTTTCCATCTACTGAATCCATTCGTTAGGCTTTGGTTTATCTGGGAATATAGTAGAAGACATTTGCTATTTAGTGGGACTGAACCTGAGACGACATGGTTGGGAAGAAAGTTATTTACGTACAGAGCCACACCATATGTTCATAATGATTTCTAATTAACTATTAGTTGGGAGATAGCATGGTATTGTCAACTATTTTACCATATGTTGAGAAAAATGTATTTACTTAAACTTTTATTGATCTATGGTATTTTAATGAAGAAATTTTGTTTAATGAAGTTGCTGAATGTTATATAAAAATGTTTATTTAAAACAAAAGTTATTGTAAGTTATGAAATTAATTGCTACATCTTAGTTTGTTTCAAAGATTAAATTTAGATTACTGTTCTGACTAATATCTAATGTATTATTTGGGTCACAACCTGGTTGAGTCAACAATTTGAGAGTCTGCTTGTTCAAGGCTCATTGATTTATATGTAGTCACATTGTACTGTCAATGATAAAGAGCACCACTACTTGTCAACTCAGCCTATTTAGCTATAAATAGCTACCTTATGAAAGTAGAGACCACTACCAATTAGAGCTAGTCAATACTAGTGACTTCTGTATTTCGCTTAGGTGCCATGTTGAACATTACTTCTGTCATTCAGGTGGCCCCCTGCCCTGAAGTATATGAGATAAAGTTGTTAACCCCTTGAATCTGTCTGCATTCTTGGGAGAAAGGGTGTTGTGAGAGGTCTCCCTCTCCATGTCTTTGCCACAAAGCAAATACTGATCCAAGAGTGAGAAAAGTGTTGACCTCGTACCAGTAACTTGACTAGTACTTTATCAACCTTAGAAAAAACACAAAAGCAAAGTTGACTAGGGTAGGATTTGAACTCAGGATATAGAGAGCTAGTAGAAATACTGCAAGGCCTTCTATCTGATGCTCTATCAACTCTGCCAAGTGATTACCATCAGTGACAATGTTATATAAGTACTTCATTAAAAGGTAAAAGTTACCTTCTTGAGTTGTGCCAGCTCATAAGGGCCAGTTTCTCAGTTTTCATGGCATATAAATTTTCCAAGTGGATGGGACACTGGTCTGTCACAGGATTACTCATTTGAAACATTACTCAATGTGAAATGAAGTATTTTGCTCAAGAACACAATGCATTGCTGGGTCCAGGAATCAAAACCACAATCTTACAATCATGAGTTCAACACCCTAACCACTAAGCCATGTGCCTCCACTAAGTACGTCATTATCTTGTAATGCCACATTCAGAGAGGAACTAGCCTAGTTTCACATGGTACAAAAGTAATATTACTCGCATATATATATATAGACTTAAAGGACTTCCAATTTTGCGAATTGTTGAAAATTGTTTACTGCCTATGCCACATTTCAGATCGAACCTGCAAATTCCTTATTTCTATTGCAATTGGACTTATGACTATTCAAGAAAAAAAAAATAGGAGAGAGAAATAGAAAGAAAGAAAGGAAAAAACAATATTACAGTAGATATACTCTGATGTAGTATGACTGTCTGCAAAGATGGTCTGTGGAAAATTGATAGCATAGCAACTTTTCAGTCTGCCCTTATTGATTGTCACATTACTGTAGAGTAAATTGCAACCACACATCTATATACTGTTCTTACTGATAGTTACACTAGAATAAGTTGTTTACCATGAGATATTCCATAATATTACATGAAATTCTTTCAACAAAAATGGTGCACCTATGGCATAATAATCCTCAAGTGAGTCACTTTATTGTAATGGTGTGACTCATGTAAAGCTAATTAATACAGAATTGAATTAATACTTTGTGGTCAACACACATCGCATGATACATTCTGTATTTATAATAGACTTAATACTATCAGTTTTGAATTCTAATAACTGTGTAGAGGTGTAGAATGTAACATGTTAATGACTTTATTGTAACATGATCAACTGCACCTTTAGTCTATAGGAAATTCCTATGATTTATAATCTCCATGAAACTAGTATTGTAGAGCATACTAAAGAAAGAAAACATGTTGCTGACCTGCCTCTACTGTAACATGACTATTTGCAAAAGCAGCAAAGTGGTAAAAAGTTTTACACTTTCTTACAACATATTGTAATTAACTTATGTACAAAATGGCTTAGGGTGCCCTAGCACAGCTGCAGCCTAGCGACTCTTTTCTTAATTGATACAAGGACTTTACTGATTCAATCTATGATGCTAGCAGCAAACAGTTTTCAAAACAATGCCCAGTAGAAGCTTTCATTTTTACTCCTGTAAAAATGAGAGTTTTGATAACCCAATAAATTAAAGTCTTAATAATGAATGATAGTGATTTCAAAATTAGTGTTTGTAGTGACATTTGAAGTAAGATCTGGTCCACAACTCAACAAGTATGCAACTTAATAGTCATATACTAGTTAGTGGGTTTTGAGTTAATGTTGGTAGTAATTTTAGAATTAGTATTAGTAGTGTTGGTAAAAGTAAGGGGTGGGCAATAGTTCAACAAGTATGGGTTCTAGTAGTGAAATACTAGTTATTGGTAGTACTTTTAGAATTAATAATTGTAGGAGTGAGGTCTACTTCTATAACCTCTATTAGCTAGATGTGATAGTTTTAAAGTTAATTGTAGTAGCAATGATACAAATAAAGGCCTCACAAGTTAACAGTTGTATAGTTATTAGAAGTTAGAGGGTTTTTTTTTAGTTAGTGATAGTAGAAATAGAGCTCTCCCACAACATAACAGTGATGTTGTACTAGTCAGAAGTGGTAAATTTTACAGTAAATCAGAACAAAGTTGTGTAAGTGAAGGCTGCTATCATGTCTCAAGTAGATATGTGTGATTCATAACTTTGACCAGCATGGAACTTTGCCATGTGTCACTGGTTGCCAGTGGGATTACAGTCATGATTGGAATATAATGTATGTGGCTTATTGTGTTGCTATAGAGACAGCAGAAGATTAATTGTTAAACATTCAGTAAGCTTTCATTACAAAATAACTGAACACACAGCTGGCAAAGTAATATTTGTTCAGTTACTTTTTTAAAAATGGGTGCTACCCCTCTCTTTTCAGTTACCACAATCTTGATATCTTCTAGGGTCAAGAGTGGGTGTCTATGTTTGTTCTTAACCACTCCTAAAATAATTAACAAGAGTGTAGTACATGTTGCCAAGTCATATTTGTTTGTGAGTGATGGCTGTGGCTATATATATTTATATATATTGTTTCTCTGAATGTGTGTGTCTTTTCTTTTATCTTTTACTTGTTTCAGTCACTTGACTGCAGCCTTGCTGGGGCACCACCTTGAAGGGTTTTAATCAAACAAATTGATCCTAGGATTTATTTTTTTAAGCTTATTCTAATGATCTCTTTTGTTGAACCACTGAGTTATGGAGGTGTAAACACATCACCACCAGTTGTGAAGTAGTGGTGGGGAACATACACAGACATAGATATATACATACTTATATACAACAGGCTTCTTTCGGTTTCTGTCTATGAAATCCACTCACAAGACTTTGGTCAGCCTGAGGCTATAGTTGAAGACACTTGCCCAAGGTGCCACACTGAGACTGAACCTAGAACCACGTGGTTGAGAAGTAAGCTTCTTACCACACAATAGTTCATATATCCAAAAAAGAAGCACACTCTAAAACATTTGAGCAGTAATATACTTTTTTAGAAGGTTGACTGTTATGGCTGGTCAGAGAATAACCATTGGTTTCACACCTATTAAGTGCTTAGCTGTATAGGTGACTTAGCAGACTCAAATCTGATGTATCACCTGTGCAGCTAAGCATGTTATAGATGCAAAACTAATGGTCACTCTCTGATCAGCCATAACAATCAATCTTCTAAAAAAAAACATAGAGAGAGAGAGTGTGTGTGTGTGTGTATTTCTGTGAATGTGGTGTATTTAGTGTCTTTAGTTAATAAATATTTCATGCTAGTATGTAGTAATTTGAATACAGAAATCTTCAACCAGCACTGCTGTTGTTGAATTTACTGAAAATTATTGTGTCCAACTTTCTAGATACTCACATGAATCTATGGTATGAATGTAGCTTTAGATACTAAGTATATGGTCTGTTAGATGAGAAAAACAATGAAACATATTTTCTTCTTCCACAAGACACCTGTTCCCATCTCTTTGTTACACTTTCATAGCCTTCGATTGTATACCCTTTTCAGTTGAAGGGCCTTGTCTTGTGGATATGAGGTAACCTCACCAGTGCTGGTGCTATGGAAGAAAAGGCATTTAGTACACTCTGGAGTGGTTGACATTTGGAAGGACATCCAGTGGTAGAAACCATGCCAAAGCAGAAGCTGGAGCTCAGTGCATCCCCTCTGGTTTGTTAGTTCATATTGAACTGTTCAATCCATTTGAGCATGGAAAAAGGGACATTAGATGATGATGAGGATAATGATGTGTGTGAGTGTGTTTAATTTTTCTTTTAAAATACCAAAACAATGTAAGTTATAAAATTAATACAGGTTGATGGTTTTACCCGGTATATCATTATTTCGGGATTAGGACCTCTTCTTCTGGTAATCTTTAGAGAAAAGGTGTTGTTAATTGACTTTTCTGTCCTAAAAGACAGCCAAAATCAACCAAAGATTTCCCGAAGAAGGGGTCCTAATTTTGAAATATGGAAATACCAAGTAAAGACCATTGATCTGTATTAATTTTATAAGTTGGATTGTTTTGGCTTTTATAAAAAAGAAATTAAAAACATATATATATATATATATATATATATATATATATATATATATATATATATATATTGGTATTGTGCTGTAAACAGGAAAAATGGAACTCAAAATATGAGTATTATTTTGAAGAAGCAAAAGAGTAACTCATTGTCCCAAAATTTTGTGCATTGGCACGTGATAAGTGTCAATGCACAAAACTCTTGAACCTTGAGTCATTCTGTTGCTTCTGCTAAAATTATAATAATAGTAGTAGTAGTAATAATATATATATTGATATATATATATATATATATATATATATATATATATATATATATATATATATATGAAACTATATATAAATGCTTCATGCAAATTGTACTATACTCTGTATGTGCTGTGGCACTAGTAACTTAGTTATTGTCTAAAACTCTAAGAAAACAGATGAGGTTAACATTGTGTTATTAATGACATATCATTTATGCTTGGTAGGGTGAGAGTAGTGGAGAAAACTCAATTGTCTTTCTTCACAAAATTGATATTTCTATTTTTCTCCAGGTTCAAACCCCTGATAGAGATTTCACCAGCATTCCACTGGATGGCGATGCTAACAATGTCTCGAAGAAGAAAGCACCCAAACGAGTTCTTCATTTTAGTGATGGCATCTTGGAGGAATATTCCACAGATGAAGAGGAACAACCAGAGGTGAAAACCCAAACGACTCTAGATCCTGTAAGTTTCTCCTTACATTAGCATTTTGGTTTGGTTGTCTGTATTTTGGTGTGAGTGTGCAAGATATTACACTGCTGTAGTTCCAATTATTTGCATGTGGTTTGTTGAGTTTCTAGGCATTTTGAAGAGTTAGGAAATGGCTCTAGTCTGGAAATGCCTTAAAAGGTCACAGACGTTATTTTTTCACTTCTTCAACTTAACACTGAGAGAGTGAGAGAGGAAATGTCAGCTGGTGTGATGGACAAATAGGGATTGGTGAGAGAGATAGTGTGAGGAAGAGGGAAAGGTGACAAGTGATAGGGAAAACAGGAGCAACTTGTTAGAACAAGGAACACTGGCAGATTTGAAAAATGTTGGTGTATGGAGAGAGGAAAACCACATTACTAACTTACAACACATAATTGTGTGTGTGTGTGTGTGTGTGTACACACACATGCACACACACACATACACATATGTTACACTGCTGGTTTACAGTGTGTGTGTGTGTATATACATACACACATACACATTCACACATATATAAAATACTGGTGGATCATTCCAATAAAAACAACAGCCCAATGGAAGTACAACAGACCAGATATTGTTGTATATGACAAGGAGCAAAAGTTATGCTCTGTTGTAGAGATCAACTGCATGATGTATGTAAATGTCTCATCAGTTTGCTTCTTGCTGGGAAATACATGCTACCAAGTTTTCTGTGAAAAGTTGCCTATTTTACTACCCAAGGCTGTCGCATTCTCTTACCTACATAAACTGGAACTAAACTTTAGAGACATGGCTACTTGTAATTCATAAAACAAGTTTTTTTTTTTTTTTTTTTTTTCAACTATTTAATGCCATGGAAACATGGCAATAATGCTATACAACATAAGTTATAAATTCTTTTGAATAACTTTGTAAGAGGAGGAGGGGAAGCATGAACCAGGCAACAAGTTAAGTTTCCCCTCTAAGAACAGGAACAAAACTCCTAATGAGGTTTAATCCCAGGTCAACTCTGATATAGCAGATCTTTGATCAAAGGCTTTCCAGCCATGAACCTTTTGCCAGTGCCCCTGGACTGGCTCTTGTGCGGGTGGCACAGAAAATACACCATTTTGAGCGTGGCTGTTGCCAGTACCGCCTGACTGGCCTTCGTACTGGTGGCACATAAAAGCACCCACTACACTCTCAGAGTGATTGGCGTTAGGAAGGGCATCCAGCTGTAGAAACTCTGCCAAATCAGATTGGAGCCTGGTGTCGCCTCCTGGTCCACCAGTCCTCAGTCAAATCGTCCAACCCATGCTAGCATGGAAAGTGGACGTTAAACAACGATGAGGATTAGGACTATATTACTCAATGTGTCTTTCTTTTTGTAAGACAGTAAAGTGTGATTTTTTGCTATTTCTAATAGGGTGAGTAAGCATGTAATTAAAAACAGCTTGTAATATTTGGTTTTGTTCCTTTATGTTTCAAGCCCTGAATTCCCACTCAAGTTGCCTTTTGCTTTTCATCCTTCCAAGGTTGCTAAAATAATTAACAGTTCACTAGGTTTGGTGTTGGTATACTTGACTGTATCTTTGAAGCTGGTACTTCAGCATGGCAATAGTCCAGTAACCTAGCCCACATGCTTACTACACAATGTGCTCTGTTAAAGACATAGTTGTCAGACAGTTGTGTTAAGCTGATCAATAGGTTAAGTTTTCTCACCAAGAGATACTAGTAGTTGCACACTGTAAAGTGGTTGACATCAAGGTTATCAGCTGTAGAAATCTTGCCAAACAGACATTGAAGCACGACACAGTCCTTGGGTCCATTGGATCCTGCTGAGCCATCTAACCTATGCCAGCATGAAATATGGACATTAAATGATGATGATCCTCCTCCTCCAATCTGTGATTTAAAAATTGAGAAGGGAAAGAGAAAAAAATCTCTCTAATAGTATGAAAATGTAAAATTCTACATAAAATTAATCCCACCCATGTTAGTATCAAGAAACATGTAGGAAGTAGTGAATGCTAAAGCCTTAAAAATTATCGTATCCTATTATTTCTGACATTTTACATGCAGGAAAATGAAATATTGATGGGAGGGAGATGTAATTTGTTTACTCTGTAAACTAACTCATTTTTAGTGTTGTGGCTATCTACTTCTCTTTCTTCTTAGCGTTTATCTGTGAAGCCAGGGTTGAATGTGTTGTTAATTGAACAAACTGAGGCAAAGCAGAGTTATGACTCTTTCCAAAGAGACAAAATGTGTCAAGGGCCAGCACCCCATATGTTCAGACTGAAACTGTTGCAGCTTCTTAACTCTTACACACACCATGAATTCTTGAGGGTGGATGTGTGTGTGTGTGTGTGTGTAAAAGTCTATTGCTACAAAATTATGCTACAAGTCGCTTAATATAATTTTAAAAAATCAATTTCTGTTGTAGCGCCGTGTAAATGTGGTAAGTATTGAACCAGCACTGCTTCTGTTGGGATGACTTCCATAGAGGACCTTCTTAGAATTAGTTTCTTCCTCTTTTTTTCTTTTCTAGCATATTCTCATCTTCTTCATGGATACTGTAACAAGTAATAACAGCACTAACTTTTCTCTGAATTCATTTGTACTACAGCAACTTCATATGTGCTTTATGCACATATACCTCTATTGATTATGTGCTTTATATATGTATGTATATATATATTTCATATATATATATGTATGTCTGATTTATGTATCATTATAATTTGCTTTGTGTGCATTTGTGTATATGTATTTATATAGCTTTGTATAGACATATGTATGTGCACATGTATATTATTTTTTGTAATGTGTATGTGTATACATGCATAAATGCTTATATATTTATACATAAGTACACACATGCACACACATACTGTGTTTCAAGAAAATAACCCCAAATCTTGGAATGTGTCTGATAACTAAGTTTAAAAGTTGGTTGTTGATAATAATACCTAACCATCTGAATTTAATTCAGAATTTAACATTATTTGGCAGAACAGTTCTCCAAAATAAAATAAATATGTGTGAGAAAATATTTTGACAAAGTAACTGCCCAAAACATTACGCTTATTCCATTTTGTAAATTCCACTGCTCTGTTAATTGTCACTGTAGATAACCAATAGTTTCATCAGATCCTTTATATTTTTTTTACATTGCTCTCCCTTGGACTCTATCTTTTGATTTTATGTTTATATATTATATATAGAGTAATAAAAATATGTATAGTTGTTAAGTTATCAAGACTAACAGTTTGTACAAACGTTGGTTCTAGGGCTTATTATGTAACTGCCTGATATTACACTAACACTGCTACATTCATACTGCTACATTCACATACCAATTAGCTGTCTGCTTTCTCTTTTAAAATATTGTGGAGTGCTCTTTTCAAGTTTCTTGCTGGTCATCTTTTTGCCTGTCTAGTCTTGCTCTACCTAACTTTTGTCTTCTCATCTCATCTTATCTCTCTCTTTTTCTCTTTCAACTTTTTTGTTTTTTAATCTTTTAGAAATAAATATTTGTCTTCATTGACTGCAGGGTTTGAGTTCAAATGTTGCTACAATAGAACACAGCAAGGTTACCTGTTTTTTTTGTAATGTAAATAATGGTACCACTTCCACGTTATATTTAGTTAGTGGTTATCAAGGGATGCATTTGGTTGGGAAAGAAATGCCTCAGCTTTAAATGTCTGTACTTCTATAAATAATGTGATTTTTTTCAATTGCATGAATTAAAAGTCTGGACGGGATAAACTACCTGCATCAACTTGCTATAAAAGCAGGTAGTAATTTTACCTTGTACTTATTCATTAGTGCAAATTTTGAAGAGTGCAGTTCGATTTTAACAGATATTTTTTCAAAGCTATAATGGAAGTGACAAAGGAGCAAATTCGGTATATTTTGCTTTATGAGCTCAATAAAGGCAACAATGCAATGGAAAATGTGAGGAATATTAATACAGTATATGGGGATTGGACAATAAGCCAGTGTCAACAGTGGTTCCAGAAATTCTGAGCCAGAAACTACAGCCTAGAACATCTGTAGAGCTTGACAAGGACATCCTGCAAACCTTGGTGGAACAAAAATCCCATTGTAACTGTTGAGGAACTAGCAGAGAAGCTTGGATTTGGTTGTTCAATCATTCATCGACACCAGCATGGCATTAGAAAAGTCAGCAAATTGGGTCTGTGGGTTCCTCACAAACTTTCCAAGTTTAATCATACACAGAGAGTGAATGTGTGCTCTTCTTTGCTGTCACGTCTCACAAATGAACCTTTTTTTTTTAACTGAATAGTGACTGGTGATGAGAAATGTGTTCTCTATAGAAATGTCAAGCGCTGAAGACAGTGAGTAGGAAAAGGAGAAACACCAGCACCCCAGGCTAAAGAAGGTCTTCACCCACATAAGGAGTTGTTATCTGTTTGGTGGGATATGAAGGGTTTAGTCTACTTTGAACTTTTAAACCCAAACCAAACTATAACAAAGGAAATCTACTGTGAGCAGCTGGAGTGGCTTAAGTCAATGCTAGTAGAAAAACGACCATCTTTGGTTTCAAGATAAAAGGTGTACTTCCATCAGGATAATGTTCAGCCACATATAGCGAGGATGACATTCGAAAGGCTGGAGCAGTTTGAATGGGAAACGATGCCCCACCCACCATATTCTTTGGACATTGACCCATCTGATTATCATTTATTCTGCAGTCTTCAAAATTATTTGGATGGAGAAAATATGAATTCTTTAGACGAAGTCAGAATAGTACTGGTGGAGTATTTTATGTCACAGACAAGTGAATTTTGGGAGAGGGGCCTTGCAAGTCGACCAGATAGATGGAAGAGCATTGTAGAAAATGAAGGATAGTATATTTTAGATCAAAAAAGAACATTATTTACATTTGATGGATATTTGTCCTCATCTTGTTTGTGGTAGGTTGTACAAAGGCGAAACATGTCGCCCCCTCAAAATAAGGGTAGACGAACATCACAAAGTTGTGACACGAGGAGATATTGATAAATCGGGTATAGCTGATCATGTATGGATAAATGGAGACCACCTCCCTCTGTGGGGTGAAGTTAAAATAATAGAGAGAGAACAACACTGGTAAATAGGAAAACTAAAAGAAGCAGCACATATACTAGGATGCAACAACCTCCTAAGCAGACCAAGTGCAGATATGAGTAGCATATGGGAACTGGTATTAAGGAAGGATAGGAAAATATTAGATTTATAAGCCCTAAAATTCACTCCATAATTGCCCACAGGAATATGGCATAGTGGTTAAGAGCGCGGGCTACTAACCCCAAGATTCTGAGTTCAATTCCAGGCAGTGACCTGAATTATGATAATAATATTGAAAAATGCCTTAGGAATGAGAACCCAGGTTCAAAATTTCCCCAAGACACCTAATGAAGGCTGGAGGGTATATCAGCCGAAACGTTAGGTGTTAACAACAAACAAAATGAAGACAAATATCCATCAAATGTAAATAATGTACATAATTCGTCATATCTTAAATATAGAACTGTATTAAAAAAGAACTTTGTTTATCTTAATTTTGAAAAATAAAAGAAGTATAAAAAAACTACATTATTCATGGGATGACCCAATATCTTCCAACTCCTATTTTTAATTTGTTTGGCTTATTTCTTGTAAACAAACCTAGTTATCCATTGACTCAGCCAGCCTTACTGATAAACAAGTATTACTTCTGTGCAAAACAGGTTCTACTTTCACTTCACAGATGAGTGGTTAACAGTAAGGGCAATTGAGATATCAATCTCAGGAATAATTCAAATTGAAATTCAAGAACAAAACATTATAGATATTGGCAATCATCATCACCATCATTTTAACATCCATTTTCCATGCTTGCATGGATAGAATGGAGTCTATTGAATATAATGATTGGTGGTTTTTAAAATGTTTTATTGATCTAAAGTTCTATAATCTTAGTTGAAGCCCTGCCACATAAAACAATGTTGTATATGTCTCTAGACATGGCATCTTACTCCATATCTTGTGGTCTGATATAGCCAGAAATTTGGTACATTGTGTGCTAACATGAAATGTTGTGAGAGAGACAAGCATTTGGGTGGTAAAAACCTCATGCTGTAACAGTTCTTACAAGAGTCTGAAATTACAGAACCATCCAACCCACTTTTAACATAGTTCCTCTAGTTAGTGTTCAGAAAGCAGCATGTTACATAAATCCAGTTTCGCAGGAATCTCTTCTTGCATCTCATCTTTCTATTCTTTTATTCTTTTATTCTTTTATTCTTTTACTTGTTTCAGTCATATGACTGTGGCCATGCTGGAGCATTGCCTTTAGTCGAACAAAGCAACCCTAGGACTTATTCTATCAGTCTTTTGCTGAACTGCTAAGTTACGGGGATGTAAACATATTGTCAAACGACGATGGTGGTGGTGGTGGTGGTGGTTGGGGAGACAAACACAGAAACATAAATATATACATATATATGTTATATATGACAGGCTTTTTCCAGTTTCCATTTACCAAATCCATTCACAAGACTTTGGTTGGCTCGAAGTTATAGTAGAAGACACTTACCCAAGGTGCCACACAGTGGGACTGAACCCAGACCCAAGTGGTTGGGAAGCAAGCTTCTTACCACACAGCAATGCCTTAATTTCTTTTTCTTTATCTCTTCTTCTTGAAACTGATTAAATTCAGCCATAGTAAAAGAGTTTTATTCCTTCAAACCAGACTATGCTCTTACTTCTTGGTGCATTACTTTTCTATGGTTGTAGAAAAATCTTTCAGCAAATCATTCTCGCAATTGGTTTTTTCTTAATATCATCATTTCATCATTTTTAACATGAATATATTAATATCATTTAACAGGATTTGTATAATGAATGTTGTTTAGTTGTTTTCTAAGTTTAAAAGCCTTATATCTTTGCATCAAGGGATAACCTATTGACTCTTTACCTGTTTGTGCATCTTGGAATCATTGCTATTGTCTATGTATCTCAGCGTTTTCATAATTTCTACATGTAGAAAATAATTTTTTTGTTGATATAATCCATTCAGAAACAAAATTATAAGTGTAATTATGATTATTTATTTGAAATAATTGATTGCAAAAGACTTTAGGTAGTCTTCAAAAGAAAAAATAATGAAATGTTTCAGAAATTATTAGCTTTTAAGAGTTTAGCAATTATTTGTGAAGAATAGTTTTTATAATGTAAAACATTTGTTGATCTATAAATACATGCATTTAATTAACATCGAAAACCCAACTATTTGTACCTTTTTAAGCAATATTCACATGGTACACACCTAATCACCAATTTTATAGCACAAAATCAGGGGAGTTTGTTTCAGCTTCCTTTAGTGTTCTTTAAAACAACATTCAAACATATGTTACCCAACTTTAAATATCAACACTAAAAAAAGATTTTAAAAATTTTCTTGTAAATCATATTACAAAATAAGTTTTACTGCACTTTGTTTCTATAATTTGTGCAAATACTGAAATTTGCAAGCCTATCCAACCTATCACATTTGTCATAAAGTAGAAGGTAAGCTCACAGTAACTGATGTTTGTAAAACAGTTTTGATTCTTGGATTGTAACTACTTTATTTCACTTCCATTCTACATTGAAAGCACAACACTGTCAAAACTCCCATTTCTTTGTGTTCTAAGACCTATTGATTTCCTGCCTGTCAGGTGAAGACAATAAGATATCATTCCAGTATGTTTTTGCCAGAATACTATGCTCAGATGGTCAGAAGCTATGTTTTGAAACACATGTATTTTAAAGAAGAATGAAGTCTTTGCCAGAATAGACAGTTTGGATATAAAATATCAAAATCATTTTCAGTTTTATCTCCCTAATAACTAGCACAAGATCTGAAAGAGATATTTGTTGGTATTTTCCCGAAGAGGATTGTCATAATTAAAGAAATACCTGTCCTCATTGAAAGCAATAGTGTATGATAAGATTAGCAAGGCTTGCTTAACCTTTTCATGACCATATTTCTATTGAAATACATATGTCAATGTATTTCAATTAATTTTGAAAAATAATCAAGAATTTGGGTTAGATTTAATAAAAAACAGCTAATTTTTTTCATTAACCGGTTGTTAAGGTTGGTTTACATAAGATTATGATGGAAAATTTGTATTCAAATATAAACATTTATAAACAGGCAGTTTTGTTTCATAGAAAGAAGTGGTTCAAGGTGGACTGATATAAAAGAGTTTACATAAGAGCCACATATAAAATTTAGTTATTTGAAATCCACAAGTCATAAATGTCATAATAAACATTGAACTTGTATTCCAATGCAGTGGACTCTAGTGAATAATTACAAAACTTGAAGCATTTTTTAATTTTCATTTTATTTATATTGAAATGCAAAAAATAGGTTAGCTACAATAAATTTAGAAGTGACAAATAACATGTCACTCATATGTGGCTCAAAGAACACAGTTTGATCACCTTGGGTATTTGGACTGGTGAAGCATTAACTGGAAATATTAAAATCTTCCTATTGTTCTAAAAGCTATAATTCTAAAGGCCAGGTTTTTCAGGTAAGATACTTTTATATTTGATTAATAAATGCTAATTTGTACCATGATGGAGCTCATCTAGGAAGGAGGAAGACCGAACAAAACTCTTCTCTATTCATATTTGAAATAATTGAACTTAAACATTTGATTAATTTTATAGGTTAAAATGAATTAAAGTAATAAATAAAAGTTCTTGTTTTCCCTTTGACTAAATCAAACAGATCATTATCTCACTTGCTGGCAAATTGAATATCTGTCATCTTCCTGCAAAAGTTTAGAGATAAAGGGATTAAAAAATAAAGCATATTACTATCTTTATTTTTTGCTTGGTTGTGTTTTGGCTGATTTCTATTCATTTTGAGATAGTACCATCTCATCTGTGAGGTTTGATATCTTTAAACCTGATTTCATCATTTCTTTTGGTGTTGTCCATGCTCTTCTACTGTTGCTGATAGTTTCTACTGTCAGTACATGCCACTTTTTCATTCACCATTTGACATGAAAACAATGGTTCTACTATTATTTTACCTGCTAACTGATAGAAGGTTAACTCAAGAAGAAAACAGCTTAGCTATGGTAAATAATATTAACATTTCCTACCTCATCATCATTTCTGCCCTTATAAAAATCCAAGTGAGGCTCCCATTCTGCAGTGATCCAGAATTGAATAATGACTCGGTTAGATAAGCAACCCAAGATGAAATGGCTTTTAGTAATGAACTTCAAGTAACGACTAGCACCTTTGATGTACCAGAAACCTATAATCTCTCATTACCAGTCACTCCTTTTTGTATATTGATGTTAAAAATGTCACAATACCTTTATCTCCAAATTACCCTGTAACAAATTTGATTGTGTGGACACTTTAGTTTTGATTTCATTTCAAACCACACCTAAAAAAAATTGATGCTTAAATTACGCAAATTTATGAAGCAACACAGATGCATTTATTAAATGTACTTTCCTACATGTAACCTTAATACAATGTAAATTTGTTTTGGAAGTTTAACATTGAGAATGTGATTTATTATTTTAATCTTATTTGTGCTTTAGTTTTGCTGAATACATAAAATTAAAGTAGAATTTATGCTCAAAAAATGTTTCTTACTTGTTTAAAAATCCTGATTTGATTTAATGAAGATGGTTAGTATTACAATGTATTGGTAATAATCTGATTTGTTCAACTGACAAACTAACAAGAAGAATAATTAATATCATTCTTCATATGACAGCTTAACCTTTTAGCATTCACACCAGCTGTATCCGGCTAAAATATTCTCCCAGTTTTATACTCAAACTGGCCAAATCTAGCCTCTTACACCAATCCTACAATATCATTCTAAAATTTAATAATTACCTCATCAAAGTCTCGAAGCTACAAGATAAGGCATAATTAATTCAAAACAATGTGAATAAATAAGAATTGCTTTTGAGAGAGTAATCTGAATGCAAAAGGGTTAAAGTATCTAACTAGAGAAATAGAATGGCAAGTCTTTTAGTTAGCATCTGACAGAAATAGTCTGCACATTCAATACAATGCCATTCAATTTAATTATAATAATTTGTTTAATTTAAAGTGTATTGGATCTTGGGAATATTTAAAATACTGAATTATAATGAAACACCTAGTCATTCATAAAAGTTGAAGACAGTGTAGTTGTGTGGCTATAGAACTTGTACAGAATCATTAAATTGGAATTGATAGTAGCTGCCAGGGTGGTATGTTTGTTACACTATGTAGGCTTCACAGTGAGACACAGTCCACACAACTGTAAATAGGTGCCAATGTGTGATGTAGTTCACTGCTCTATGTTGGTACCACAGTGAAATGTAGTCCACACAACTTGTAGGTTAGTTCACTGCAAAGTAGTAACAGCACTGTAAAATAGACTAGTAATTTGTTGACTTGTAGCGCTGAGATCAAATTCTTCTGTGGTAAACCTGCATTCTTTTGGCAAGTAGGGGCATCTGTTACCCTCTAACACACTTTGTAAACTGGAAATAAAACATCAGGCCTATGAATACCTACTGATTTGATAAAGAAACATGTGTAGCTTAACTTTCTTTATTACAGTTGTTGTTGTTGTTTATTTCCCTCCACCCCCACCCCATCTGGTCAACTCTAATTGTGCAGATATGCAATCATAGGCATTCCAGCTATGACTATCCAGTTCTTTTTTTTTTTTTAAGTTGGTGTTTGAGGGAGATTTGACTGTCACTTCTGACTATTTAGGCAGTCATAAGCTCCTCTCTTGTCACAGTTGCTACTGTGTGGCTGTGGAATTGGCAGTAATTTGAGTTCTTTGAATTCCATTCCGCTCCCTCTCCAATATTCTGTGCTCATCCTATCACTTTGTAGTGTGTGTATTGTGAGGGAGGGAGGGAAGGAGGGATTGTACTTGTGAAAGACAATTTTTGTTACACCCCATGTATACCACACTGCTAAAGCATCTGATTATATAGTGAATACCCAGCCACATTTCTCAGCAATGATAATGTGGTTGACATACATATATATGTCAAAGAAAATGTCATCTTGAGAAGAAGCAGGCAGCAGGAGTGAAGTAGTGAAAATAGTGGCAATGATCATTTCATGATAGTTTTGGTGATGATATTATATTCTGATGTTAGAAGAAGGGTTTGTTGTGTTTAGCCCCAGGTCAGCCCTAACTTATGATCAGAAGTGTTAAAACAAAGACAGGATCACCTTTCTTTCATCTCCAACCACCACATTTGTTTAAGTTATAATGTATTCGGGACTAAATACTCCTGGATGTGTGGCTCCTTCCTTTTTAAAATGAAAGTAGATGATTTGAAAGAGACCTGGTTGCTATTTTTAACAAGTGAATGTCCATGTAGAGAAATCTAGTTTTGGATTTGGTGATGATGGTTAAGATTAATGATAGCAAAGTTAGCAGAACTGGTTGAGTAGAACAGCATCAGATAAATCTTAGGTACTTGGCTTTCTTAGTGTTCTGAACTCAAACCTGTTCTGGTTGGAGATGGAGGTAGATTTAGCCTTTTATCCTTCCAGTGACTGAAATAAATGACAGTAATATACTGCAGTCTGTTCTTTCTCTTTTACTGTGCCAAATCTACATATGTTAGCATTCATAGATCTTCATGACCTTGTTTGAAAATACAAGATTATTCTAGGGAGCAATAACATGGTTTCCTGTTGTCTTTTGCTAGTTTATTTACTGCTTATTCTACTTGTCTGCTGATGATCTGAGCTTATCCTTGAGATACAGGGCTTATGTAACCTTTAGGCAAGGGGACATCAGAGTATACCCACACACTCGTTGGCCTATATGAAAATTGTCTAGGAGACCAGCCCTTCTCTGAATCCTGAATCTTTTGAATCCCTTAACCAGAGAACTATGGAATATTGAGTTATCCTTTAGTCGCTACTACTCCCAGGTCTGCCAGCTACTGAATTAAAATTATATTCTCCTGCCCTACAAGGATTATTGTGTGTAACAGCCTTGAGCACACAGTTCCTTCCTCTAGACTAAACCATTTAAAACACTGGTTCTCAACCATATTTTACTTATGGATCCCTTTGATTGTGAATCTGTTCTTGTGGACCCCCTTAGCCATTCATTGTTTAAAAACAAGTTTTATAGATACTTCTTTCAAAATTTCATTTTTTTTTCACACATTCACTTGTGTAGTTTGAACTATGTATAATGTTAGAGAAAAAAACCTAGCCTTTTTCTCACAATAAATGCATCTAAAGCATGGAGCCCTTAGATACCACTGTGGATCCCCAGTTTATTATTTTGCTTGTGTGGACCCTTAAAAATCTTATATGAACCCCGGTTGAGAACCACTGATTTAAAAGTGGCAGTGGGAAGTTAATTGTAGTCTGTGGGGATATTGTGGGAAAATATATAGAAAGATGTTTGTGGGATAATTATACTTGCATATAATTTGTACATATTTAATGTTTGTATGTATTTATAATATATAATCATATAATTGTTATTATAACTTGTTTCAAGCTACTAAAAAGACCCTCTTTGGGCTTTATTCCACAGCAAGACTAAAATACAAATGGCTATGAATCTGTATTTATCAATTTATAACCCTATACAATATTGATACTTTAATAATTATGCTTATATATGTCATTCATACATGTCTGTTTAAATGTAAAATGTGTTCATATATTACTCTGTATATATCTATGTATATATAATGATCTGAATTTGCTGTTACAGAGTACACTTAGTTGGCTGCCATGGATTTGGTACTATATGGTACTTGTCTCTGCCAAAACCTTTAATGGTTTGTATTGCTTTCATTTCCTTACTGTTTCTGAGACCTAGAATGAGAGAATGGTTGAGTTTGGGTGGTAGAGTATGCATGTTGTTGCTCTTGTAACTATTCTCGTTTGAGTACAAAATACAGCTAATCATCACTTGTAGACAAGTATGACTTGGTAGCACATACCATCCTCTTGTCCCCACCTCCCTTAACCTTGAACCTGTAGAATCTCCAGGATGTGAAAGGAGAGAGGCCTGTACCAGCATTTATTACGGTTGAATAGAGTGGAACAACACAAAATGAAATACCTTATTCAAGGACATAATGCATTACACAGTCCAGGAATTGAACCTATAGCCTTATAATCATGATCCAAATAACTTAACCACTAGACCACCTACATTCATTCGTTTGAATAATCTTTGATCATTTGGCTGCTATTACTAATAGTTCCACTGTTCAGGCAGAGGCTCATTGATTTGTTTGAGGCTACACAATTTGTAAGAGCAGGTATTGATACCATGCCAGTATATTACTTCAATTCTCTTGTGATACATTTAGACCAGTGGTTCTCTTATATGGCCAGCCCTTGAGAGTCCATATAAGATTTTGCAGGTTCCACACAACAAAATAATAAATTGGGGATCCACAATAGTATTTTGAGGGCTCCTGAAAAAATTTTGCTTTAGATGTATGTATTGGTATGTAAAGCAAAAAACAGCTATGTTTCTTTCTCTAATATTTTGCATAGTTCAACATACACAAGTGAATGTGTGAAAAACAAAATAGGAATTTTGAAAGAAGTTTATATAAAACAAGTTTTTAATCATAGAATGGCTATGGGGGTCCACCAGAATAAAATAGTAATCAAAGGGGTCCATAGATAAAAAAAAAATTTGGCTGGGAACCTCTGATTTACACTATTTATTTAACCAACACCTTTATAAGTGAGAATGAAGGACAGATTCATCCTTGGTAGGATTTGAGCTGAGAAAGTAAAAAGTTGTAAGTAAATATTACAAATCATTTAGTTCCACACACTAACATATATGTTATTCTCTTTCCTCTTATTTTTAGTTTCACTTTGGTATAGTGCTGCTAACATTGGTTTAAACAAGACTTTCATGTGATGAATACTTCTCTCAATCCAGGAATCCATAGATAGTCTTGAACTCATCACTGTAAACTAATGAATTACTTGCTTACAATAATCCCACTGCTGCTTTTGGTAGTTTGTTGTACTTCACTATGGTACCTATTAATGGCTACTTGAACTGGACCTGGTTGAGTGAAATATGTTTACCAAGAATAGACACTGCACAATGACATTGATAGGACACACACACACACACACACACACACACATGTGCGCGCGCACACACACACATGTGCGCGCGCGCACACACACACACCACATCCACTTTCTGGACAAAGGTATAGCATCTCATTAAGGAGGGGAGAAACGTGTTTAATTGTAATAACAAAGGCAAAGTGGTGGCTGTTGATGAGGTAGACTATGATAATGAGGTTGAATTGATGTCAAAAGTTGATGGTGGCAAGGATGATGATAATGTTTATGATGAATATAATGATGTAGAGCAGTGGTTCCCAACCTTTTCACAGTGGTTCCCAACCCTTTTATTTAAATGAATTTTCCCACAGACCCCTTTTAATATAGTTATCCTTATATTCAGTGGTATACTGGCCAGATTGCCAGCTTGCCTGATGGCAAGTGGGCCCCTGCGCCATTAGAATTCATATATTGGGGCCCGTGTTAGTACCTAAGGGGCCTATCCCCTCAAGTTTGAGAATTTTTTATTGACTTCTAGAAGAATGCATAAATTATTTCAGCCTGGCTCTGTTTGTAGACAGTTGAAAAGAATACTTTTATTATCATTAATATTATTCAGGTTACTGCCTGGAATCGAACTCAGAATCTTGGGGTTAGTAGCCCGTACTCTTAACCATTACGCCATATGCCTGTACAAAAAAAAATAAATAAATGATAGCATTGTAGTTGCGGATGGGCGCCCTTGTAGTTGTGGGTCGGCCCCCTTAGTCTCCTGACAACCAATATTTTTAGACCCAGTCTGCCACTGCATATATTTATATATGCAATTTTAAGTTTAGTTCATGGACTCCTAGTACTACCTTTGCAGATTACCAGAGGCCTATGGACCCCAGGTTGGGAACCACTGATGTATAGTGTTGTTGATGGTAATGATGTTTATGAGTAGAATGTTGATGATAATTAATAGAATATTGATGAAGAGATTGCTGATGATGATGATGTGTATGATGGTGATGAGTAGAATATTGATGTTAAGGATAATAGTAATAATAATGTTGATGGTGATGATGGTTTATTTCTGCTTGCAGCTGCTGATTTGTGCGGTGAAAAACTTGCTTGGTTTTTTGGTATCACAAGCCCCAAATATCAATATGCAATTGATGAATATTACAAAGAACAAGTAAGTAACCTTTTCACCACAGCGCAACCCATATACTTTTTGTTTTCTTTCTTCATAGTGGCAGCTTATATACATGTGTAGATCACAAGTGTTCAAGCTTAGGCAACCCTGTTGCAGAGTTTGTTGTGCCATACACTAAAACTAAAATGAGAGAGAGACTCTCCACAGTTCGACCTGCTAGAAAGAGTAGCCAAATTAACCTCAAATTATACCTGCCAGTACCGCCTGACTGGCCTTCGTGCGGGTGACACGTAAAAGCACCCACTACACTCTCTGAGTGGTTGGCGTTAGGAAGGGCATCCAGCTGTAGAAACTCTGCCAAATCAGATTGGAGCCTGGTGTAGCCATCTGGTTTCACCAGTCCTCAGTCAAATCGTCCAACCCATGCTAGCATGGAAAGCGGACGTTAAACGATGATGATGATGATGATTTTTTTCATTCAAGTTTGAGCTGGAGCTAAACAACAACACATTACATTTGTCCTGTTGTTTAGACTCAAATCAGTCCTGATCAGAAATATTTTATTCTTGACCAACTCCTACATTTTCCAAACATGAAGTCAAACAACTGCATAGAGGTCATCTTGTTGGCTTATTGTTACAAGTTGTAGAGTTGTTGTCATTTAACCCCAGGTTAGCCCTATACAAGCAGACCTGTGATCAAAGGCATTCCAGCCATGACCTTCCTATCTTTTTATCTAAAGAAATATTGCAAATCAGACAACATTATATATGATGTGCTCTTCCTTTTTGTATATATGTTCAAGTATAGCTTGGAGGAGATATGACTGCATGTGTCAAGTGACTAGAAATTCTGTTTTCTGTGTTTGTCCCAGGTCAAAGCTGTTGTAGCTTACTGAGTCAGTAGGGATGCTAGCATACTGACTTAAAAATCAAGGGTTCATGTCTTTTCTCCTGGTACAGTTGAAGGAGTATAACCAAATGAATATGATATTTAACAGTAAAATCATAGATCTTGAGATCAAATCACTGCCTATCGTTTTCACTGAATTTAATAATATACAATTCCTAACATCACTACAAGATTTCAAGTTTTGAAAAAGTATACAATCAATTTAATCAATCCCAGTATATTATTGATAGGTATTTTGGCAGAATTCTGGTTCAAGCATCCCATATAACCCCTCACCCTTTTTTACTTTTTGGAATTTTCAGAAAACTTTTGTGAATTTGTGTTCCATATATGGGAATTCGTACTATTTAGCTGTTATTTTTGCACATCTCATGACCACCTGATATCTTTTTTGTTTCTTTGTCACTCTGACCTGCATTGATGTTTTTCAATATTTTTCTCCCTGTTTACACATTTAATGAAATGATGATGCACCCAGGGGTGCTCCATTGCTGGGATTTAAGCAAAAAAATTTGGACTGTACATATGTTAAACTCTAATTAAAAAAAAACATTTGTAAAAGAGTGGGAGTTTTAGGATTAAATATTGAAAAAAATATCTTTTTTTTATAATCGTATGAATTCTCGCATGTGGAACACAAGTTATGAAGGGTTATATGAGGTGCTTAAACCAAAATTCTTCTGGTATTTTATCTACCTGCATGGATTTAATGGTAAAGTCTATTCAGGTAGGATTCAAACATGACAACAAGATGCTACTGAATGCTCTTAGCCTTTTAGTCTGGCACTCTACTGTCCACCACTTTTTTTTTTTTTTTTTTGCACTTGACTGTTGCCATAGGCATGGCTGTGTTGTTTACAAGCTCACTCTACAACTGTGTGCTTTTGGGTTCAGTCCCATTGTATGGCATCTTGGGCAGGTGTCTTCTATTAGCCCCTGGCTAACCGATGTCTTGTGAGTGGATGTGCTAGATGAAAACTGTCATCATCATCATTATCTTTTGTGCATGACTACGATAGATCCGGCACCATTCGTGGAAGCTTTTGCCTGCTTCTAAGACCAATTGATCCATGCTTAACTGCCTTTGGTACAGAACCCTTTTCCACTTCGGTCTTCCAAGTTTGTATGTATGTGTATATATGTGTGTGTGGCTTTTTTCCCACCAATACCACCAGCATTGCTTGAAAACTGGTGTTGGTTTCTTTACATCTCCATAACTTTGCAGTTTGGTATCAGAGATGAATAGAATATGTACCAAACTTAAGAAAATTAATCCTGTGGTTAATTTGTTTGATTAAACCTTTTGAGATGCAGCATGACCACTGTCCAATGATCAAAATGAGTAAAAGGTAAATGATAAAATATCTTAATTAATTTTAAAAGATATATAGCTTACTCTCTTTATTCTTTTACTTGTTTCAGTCATTTGACTGTGGCCATGCTGGAGCACCGCCTTTTAGTCGAGCTAATCGACCCCAGGACTTATTCTTTGTAAGCCTAGTACTTATTCTATCAGTCTTTTTAGCCGAACCGCTAAGTTACGGGGACGTAAACACACCAGCATCGGTTGTCAAGCGATGTTGGGGGGAAAAAACACAGACACACATACATACATATATATACATATATACGACGGGCTTCTTTCAGTTTCTGCCTACCAAATCCACTCACAAGGCTTTGGTCGGCCCGAGGCTATAGTAGAAGACACTTGCCCAAGGTGCCACGCAGTGGGACTGAACCCGGAACCATGTGGTTGGGAAGCAAGCTACTTACCACACAGCCACTCCTGCACCTATAGATTTTCTCTGAGGAATAGGTGGAAGGTGTGAGGGGTTTTATATCTGAATGACAGCAACTGCGAAGAAAAAAAAAAAGAAGAAAGGAAAATCTCAATCATTTAATAAAATCTCAATGTTTCTGTCTTTTGCAGGAAGAAAAGACTAATACTGAGAAAGAAAGACTTCATTCAGTAAAAACTAGCAGTGAACCAGTAACTGCTCCACCAGCTTCTAAGAATGTGTCTGAAAATCCTCCAACTCAAGATTATGAAAATCTTGACAAATTTTGAGCATAACACATCTTTGTTAATTTTTACTTAACTATTATTATTATTATTATTATTATTATTATTATTATTATTATTATTATCTCTTGATATTTTTTTCTTTTGCTCTTTCTTTCTTTTGTCTGCCTTTTCCCTACTCCCTACCCTCATACATTAACAGCAGCATCATCATCATCATCATCATCATCATCATCATCATCACTACTGTTAAAGAAGGTCAATGGCAGAATCAGAAGAACACAAGGCAAAATGCTGTGCGGTATTTTTTTTATTTACTTATTTAGTAATATTCGTTTTTTTGTTCTGAGTTCAAATCATGCCAGGATCAACAAAGCCTATTTTTTTTCATTCTGCCAAGGTCTATAAAATAAAGCTGTCAGTCACATACTGGAGTTGATGTCATCAACTCACTTCATCCCACAATTTATGGCTTTGAACATATGTTGTGTCAACACTTAAAAAAACCATTATTATTTATTATTATTATTATTATTATTATTATTATTATTATTATTTATATCCTCATAATCATCATTATATGAAGGTGTGAGCTGGCAGAGTTGATAGCATACAGCAATTTTTCAGGTTTTACGTCCTGAGTTCAAACGTCGCTGAAGCCAGTTTTGCTTGTCGTACTTCCAGAGCTGATAAAATAAGTAACAGTTAGTATTAGGGTTGATCTAACTGACTAGCCCCTTCCTTCAAAATTTCAGGCCTTGTGCCTATAGTAGAAAGCGTTTTAATTATTATTATTATTATTATTATTATTATTATTATTATTATTATTAATAAGGTGAGCTAGCAGAAGTGTTTAGCATGCTTGGCAAAATTCTTAGTGGCATTTCATCTGTCTTTGCATTCTGAGTTCAAATTCCGCTGAGGTTGACTTTGCCATTCATCCTTTCAGGTTGATAAAATAAGTACCAGTTATGCACTGGGTTCGATGTAACTGACTAGTCCCCTCCCCCAAAATTTCAGGCTTTGTGCCTTTAGTAGAAATGATTATTGTTATTATTACTACTACTACTACTACTAAAGTCGTGAGCTGGTAGAGTCGTTAGGATGCCAGGCAAAATGCTTAGTAGCATTTCGTTCATCATTATGTTCTGAGTTCAAATTCCACCAGGGTCGACTTTACCATTCATCCTTTCAGGGTCAATAAAATAAGTACCAGTTGGATACTGGGGAGTCAATGTAATCGACTTACTCCCTCCCCTGAACTTGCTGGCCTTGTGCCAAAATTTGAAATAATTTTTATTATTATTGCTTGGCAGAATGGGTAACGTTATTAGCACTGTTGCATTGCTGAAAACTGGGAAATGGGATTGGGCCACATTCAAGACAATAACATCTGTTCATTTCTTCTTCCAGGTCTTCCTCTTATTGTAATTAAACTTTGTAGGATAAATTACAGAGTTGTTGCTCTTTTTTTTTTTTTTTCCATAATTTGGTGATTGTAGGAGGTTTACTGATGCAATTTACCTAAATCACTACAAGTGAGAGAGGTGTCACTTATCTCAACTCAACCATACTCACTTATTGTGAAAATAATTAACATTACTTCATTTTTTATTAATGATAATTAACATACCTGTCTAATTCTTCAACTTAATCAAACCTCCAAGTTCTGCGTAATCTGTGTTCCAACTGAACACCATTCCATTCTTTTATACTTTCCATTAACTTATCTTTTGTTAATATTTATTGTTATATTTAAGATTAATAAAAGAACTAACGAATAAAGTTGGTTTGTCAGTATATTCACACTTTGTCTTTATCATTATTTTACAATTCATTGTTATTTTCTTGTATTAATAATTTTTTTTTTTTTTTTTGAAGTGGTGGGATGGCAAAATCATTAAAATGTTAGAGGAAATGTCTTACTGTATTTCTTTTGGTCCCTTATGTTCCGAGTTCAAATCCTGCCAAGGTCAGCTTTTGCCTTTCATCTCTCTAGGACCAGTAAAATAAAGTACCAGTCAAGTACTGATTTGATATAACTGATTAATCCACTCCCTGAAATTTCAGGTCTTTTGGTTTAGCAGAATTGTTAGAGCATCAGAAAAAAAAGGTGTCTTGAGAGGGTTTCTTCTGGCTCTTTACATTGTGAGTTCAAATCCTGACAAGGCCAACTCTGTTTTTCATCCTTCTGGGTTTGATGAAATAACATACCAGTTCATTACTTGGTTAACCCTGTTGCACCTTGTTCCTGTTATAGTGAGAATAGCCTAAACACCTGAGGTGGCATCAAAAAGTTCCTGGACTAGTTCTGTAGTGCACCAGCAGATGACAGCACACAGTTGTGTGCGCAGTGAGAGCTAGCAGTGACTTTCATTTGGCAGTGTCCCGAGTGACATTGCTGTGTTTAAATTACAAGTTGTGAAATTTGTGTTTTTGTGATCACATGT
Source organism: Octopus bimaculoides (assembly GCF_046866305.1). NCBI lineage: Eukaryota > Metazoa > Mollusca > Cephalopoda > Octopoda > Octopodidae > Octopus > Octopus bimaculoides. Next base: position 87,893,634 of record NC_142932.1, on the reverse strand, counting down.
ATGCTGTAGTCTGCGATTTTTGTCATGGACAGGAAGTTGGAACAAAAAACCAATGTGAAATTTTCTATTAAACTTGGGAAGTTTGCTACAGAGTCATTGAGCATGCTTCAGCAGCGGGGCAATGGGTTGTACACAATGTTTTGAGTAACATGGGTGCTTCAAAAGTGGAAGAACATTCCTGGTAGACCTGCTATAAGCTTCACCCACTGAAATGTGGAGAAAATTCATCAGTTTGTGCATGATGATCATTAGAGGACAATCAATGATGTTTTGAAGTGTCTGAGGGAGGACATTTGGCGAAAGCGACTGAATCTGTGGAGCACAAAGAATTGGATTCTTCATGACAAAGCACCTTGTCACTGACCTCTCCTCACTCATGAGTTTCTTGCCAAAAACAGCATGGTATTGCTTCTGCACTCACCTTATTCACCAGATTTAGCACCTGCAGACTTTCATCTCTTCCAAGATGAAAATGTAGCTCAAAGGTTGCTGTTTTAACACCGTTGTCAAGATCAAGAGTGAATCACAGAAGATCCTCAACTTACTTACTGAAAACCACTTCCATGGAATTTTTTGATAATATCTCGTCATCTCTGCTGGATTCCCATTAAAGTGGTAATTAACAACATGTATAAAAGGAAGATAAAATACTAAAATTAGACAACCAATCCCATTGCAGCTTTGTTGACAAGTGTGTTAATGACTCATTGTTAATGATGTTCCCCCACAGCAGCTGTTTATTTCTTTTCTTAATTGAAAAATGAAATTTTTTTTGCAATGAAATAAGCATGTGATGAACCTAGCACTTTGTCTGGTAAACAAGCAAATCCTAAACATTTTACAGTTGAAATTATTGATGATAGTTATTCTTGCAATGAGGATGAGCAAGAATTTCAACAAGTTTACCGTAATGCAGACAGTGAAAGTGATTTGGACAATGAAACTGGTTAAAATGTGAAGAAAGTAGCATTTTGGGTGAACAAATTTTGTGGTTGATATTTTGAATTTTGCACAGAAGTTGTTGAAGCAGAGTTTTCTCAGTCAGATGATCCTCCTGTTACCAAATTCAAATGTTTACAAGAAAGACAATATTTCTTCTTGTTCAATGGCTGGCCAACAATCTTTCAATGATGATTGTAAAAATAAAAAGTACTGTTTTTGTGTAACTGATTTTTGTGCTTACAATTAGTGCATGCTTATCAAGACAATGGAAGCACAACATACACACACACACACATATATTATTCTTTTACAAGAATAGTCTAGCAGTTTAGTCTGCTTAGCTTTCATTGAACTGTCCAATATAGGCTAAACAAGCTAAAACTTTGAAGTTAATGTCAACACTATTCTTGTAAATGGGTATTCTACAAAAATTATTGAATAATCCTTCAGTTTAATGTAAAATTATTTTTATTATAACTCAAATAAAAACAAGCATTAATATATATATAGCAAAATCGTGATGGCACTCGGCTTGTGAAGACCTGTTGGGGCAAGTGAAAGCGAAATTGTGATGGCACCTGTACCAGTAGATCACTAAGAGCACCGTCTGAGCGTGATCGTTGCCAGAGCACCAGCTGTCTGGCTTCCGTGCCGGTGGCACGTAAATAGCACCATTTGAGCGTGATCGTTACCAACGTTGCCTTCCTGGCACTTGGGCATGTGAAAAGACATTCGAGCGAGTTCATTGCCAGTGCCGCTGGACTGGCTCCTCTGCAGGTCGCACGTAAAATACACCATTTCGAGCGTGGCCATTGCCAGTACCTCCTAACCAGCCTTTGTGCCGGTGGCACGTAAAACCACCCACTATACTCTCAGAGTGGTTGGCGTTAGGAAGGGCATCCAGCTGTAGAAACTGCCAAATCAGATTGGAGCCTGGTGTAGCCATCGGGTTCACCAGTCCTCAGTCAAATCGTCCAACCCATGCTAGCATGGAAAGCGGACGTTAAACGATGATGACGATATTGAACACAAACATCAACTCATAGAATACTGGTGGAACATTCCCATCAGAATGTCTGTCAAGTGTAAGCTTAACATGCCGAATATTGTTGTTTGGGACAGACAAGAAAAAGTATGTAGTCATAAAGGACATAGTAAATATTGCAATACTGTGTATTCTAATACAGCATCCACTTTTAAGTGGTGATAAAGTCTAACTTTTGATATTAACGCTGCTTCTGTTGCTTTGTTATACATACATCATCATCATCATCATCATCATTTAACTTCCGTTGCCATGCCAGCGTGGGTTAGACAGCTCAACCAGGCTGGCATGCCGGAAGGCTGCACCAGACTCCAGTCTGATTTAGCACTATTTTCTACAGCTGGATGCCCTTCCTAATGCCAACCACTCCGAGAGTGTAATGGGTATTTTTACGTGCCATTTGCAAGACACCGGTATTTGCCATGACAGCAATTTTGCTTGGCCTGATGAGTCTTCTTCTCAAGCATGACATAATGCCAAAGATCTTGTTCAGTGCCTCCGTGAGGCCCAACACCTGAAAGGAACTCAGCCACTTTGCCTTCATGAGGCCCAATGCCTGAAAGGAACTCAGCCACTTTGTCTCCATGAGGTGTTCTTTACATGCCACCAGCACAGATGCACTTGGCTAGATGGATCCTACCAAGTACAACACCTTGTCAAAGGTCTCGGTCACTAGTCATTGCCTCTGTGAGGCTCAAAGTTCAAAGATCATGCTTCACTACCATGTTCCATGTCTTCCTGGGTTTACCTCTACTACAGATTCCCTTTACAGTTAGAGATCGGCATTTCTTTACACAGCTGTCCTCATCCACATGTATCACATGACCATACCAGTGCAGTCGTCTCTCTTGCACACCACATCTGATGCCTTTTATGCCTAACTTTTCTTTCAAGATGCTTACACTCTGTCAGACATACACACTGACATTGCACATCCAGTGAAGCATACTGGCTTCATTTCTTTCAAGCCTACACATTTCCTTGGCTGTCACAGCCCATGTTTCACTGCCATGCAGCATGGCTGTTTGCACACAAGCATCAACTCTGAGAGAGAGGCCCTTTGTTGTCAGTAGGGGTAGGAGTGCTCTGAACTTTGTCAATCCTAATTTTATTCTCACAGCTATGCTCTTGGAGCATCCACCTCCATTACTAACTTGGTCACCTAGATAATGGAAGCTATCTACTACCTCTAGCTTGCCCCCTGGCATATATATATAGCCACTGCTAAAGCTATTGCTGTTACTAGTACTGTGACCCAGCAACCAGCACAAGGAAACCAACTATTAGCACTATGTGACTTTAGTTAGAAAATACACATGAACTTTTAGAATTTTCAATTTATTTTCTCTTCACTTACAGCATGACCAAATTGTTTTTAAAATGATTGAAACTGGTAGCATGTTTCATAAAAATGTAAATTTCTCTTTTCTGTCCATGATAAAGTTCTCAAAGTATTTTCTTCTTTTTGTTTTTAACACACACACACACACACACACACACACACACACACACACACATACATACATAAAACAACAATAACAACAAAGTTGGATGCTTCTCTTTTCCTCTGGGTGTGGTAGATGAGGAAGAACTGAAAAATTGTTGAGATGATGCAAGACAAACACACTGATGCCTGTATGAAAAAACAGATGTATGATGATGATGATGATGATGGATGTTTTAAAAGAGAAAATAAAATATATAAACAAGAAATAGTTTAAAAGATTTCATAAAATTTTATTGATATAAAGGTAATTAATTAATTTCAATAGAAAATACAGAGCACCAGGCACTATATCTGAAAATAAATTAATGAAACTATAACAAAAAATTTATAATCACTCATTATATGGGCACAAGGCCAGAAATTTAATGGGGAGGGGCTTAGTTAATTAAATCAGCCTCAATAACTGGCTGGTATTTTATTTTATCAACCTGAGCTGGATGAAAGGCAAAGGTGAACCTAGCAGGATTTGAACTTAGAATGTAAAGGAATGAAGTTAAGCATTGCAGAGCATTTTGTTTGTTGTTCCATAGGTTTTGCTATTCACCATCTAAATAATAATGAAGAGAATTTTGAAATTTACCATGAGCACAAATTTTAGGGCAAGGGTATAAATGGACCCTAATACTTGACTTGGCCCTAATACGTCTTGTCTTGGCCTGGAACAGAATGTAAAGGGATGAAGCTAAATACTACAAAGCACTTTGTTCAATACCTTACTGATTATGCTGGCCCATATAATGTGGTACTCAGCAGCCTGGGACCTTATTTCTTGCTCTACAATGCTTACCAGGGATAAATAAAACATTGATTAAGTGACCGATGTAATAATAAATTTGATTTTTATATAAATTATCTATGTATTGCACAATTACTAAAATTTTTCAACAATTTCTCCAGATTTACTCAAAACCACAACTTGAATAGGGAAGGGGAATAAAATTGTATGACATTCATTGCCTTTTTTTTAAGGCAAACATTAGCACCAGTTGTATAAAGTTAACCAGCAGAAGCTGAGAATCAAAACCAGGTCATAGATTTCACTAAGCAAAGGCTGATTACTTGTTCTATTGTACAATGCTTTCTTGTCCTTCTAAATCTTATGAAATTGATTGACTTCAAGATGCAAAGTGCCAAAAGTTTCTGTTGGGAAGTTTGTAAAATAAAATTGTAGAGAAACCAAAGTCAAAGTAGACTTTTCAGTAGGGCTTGGGCTAAGATTACAGAAAAGACAAAGCATAGAAATGAATAATGAAAGGGCAAAGTCTACCCTGGCAGGATTTGAATTTGAGATATAAGGAAACATAATTGAATACTGCAAAATATTTTGTCCTGTGTTCTACTGTTACTGCTATCAGACTGATGATAATGATGACAATAATAATGATGATGATGATTGATAATAATAATCCTTTTGATTAAAGGCACAAGGTCTGGGTTTTTTTTAAGGGAAGGGAAGTCAATTACATCGACTCCTGTGCTCAACTGGTACTTATTTTATCAACCCTGAAAGAATGAAAGTCAAAATCAACCTTGATGGAATTTGAACTCAGAACATAAAGACAGATGAAATGTTGCTAAGCATTTTGTCTGGCATGCTGACAATTCAGCCAGCTCACTGCCTTAATAATAATAAAAATCCTTTCTGCTACGGGCACAAAGCCTGAAATTTGGGGGAAAGAGGACTAGTCAATTACATCAAACACAGTGCTCAAATGGTACTTATTTTATCGACCCTGAAAGGATGAAAAGCAAAGTCAACCTCAGTGAATTTGAATTCAGAAAGTATATGTGGACGAAATGCTGTTAAGCATTTTGTCCAGCATGCTAACAATTTTGCCAGGTTAATAATAATAATAACTGGTCAGGAGCACAACTCTTGAAGAGGTCATATCAATTTTGTTGCATCAGCAGTAGGTTATGTCTAGTCTGGTCTAATAATTGTTCTTATCTTGATAACCCCAGAAGAATGAAAGGTGAAGTCAACCCTAGCAAAATTCAAATTCAGAACACATTTGTAATTTTGTTTAGCTAATGATAATTCTTCCTTATTTTGGCACAAGGCCAGCAATTTGAGGGGAGGGAAAGTCAATTACATCAACCCCAGTGCTCAACTAGTACTTATTTTATTTCCCCTGACAAAATGAAAAGCAAAGTCAATCTCAGTGGTATTTGAACTCAAAACATAAAGCTGGAAGAAATACTGCTAAGGATTTTGTCTGGTATGCTAACAATTCTGACAGCTTGGTGCTTTGATAAAAATAATAATAATAATGATAATGATGATAATAATAATAATTTCTACTATAGGCACACGGCCTGGATTTTGTGGGAAGGGGAACAGTCAATCACATCGGCCCCAGTACTCAACTGGTACTTAATTTATTGACCCTGAAAGGATGAAAGGCAAAGTTGACCTTGGTGGAATTTGAACTTAGAATGGAGCAACAGGTGAAATACCGCTAAGCATTTCGTCCAGTATGCTAACAATTCTGTCAGCTTGCCACCTTTATAATAATAATAATAATAATAATAATAATAACAACAACAACAACGTGTTCTTCTTTTAAACCATTCAACTGTCTTATAATAAAGTCATTAAAGTTGTGATTCGAACTGGAGACTTTTTTGAATAGATTGGTAAAAGGGGAAAATTGGTTCACTAATGTTATGCTTATATCTGTTCGTAACCATGTCGCTGAAACAGAAAAAAGAGAGGTTTAGAAACCATTTTGTCATCAATTAATTTAAAAACAGAAAAAAAAAAAAAAAAAAAATCATTTGTTACATTCAACAATTTTGTAGAGGAAAGGATGAGGTGCTGACAATTAGTGAGGAACTTGACATTTCTATGCCACTACTACAACCTAATAATATTAATACTCCTTTCTTTTATTGGTCACATGGGAAGCCCATATATACAAGATGTGTCATACAAACAGTTAAACAATAAATTGGGATGTATAGGTATACAAACAGAATAACACACCCACACACATTGGCAACATTCCTCAATTTCTTGAAAATGGGGTCATAACCCCTAAATACTGAATACAAGGTGAGTCTACATTAATTCACATATTTGTTTTCTTGTACTTTAACTTATATTTACTTCGCATTGTTTTGGCCTTACTCAAGATCCTTATATATGTATATATATATATGTATATATATGACTGGGTTCTCCTGCTTGTGTGGCATGGTGCAGAGTCCTGTTGCTAGACATATACATCAGACGTAGTGTGGAAAAGAGACGACTGCATTGATATGATCATGTGATGCGTATGGATGAGGACAGCTGTGTAAAGAAGTGCTGATCTCTAACTGTGGAGGGAACCCATGGTAGAGGTAGACCCAAGAAGACATGGGACAAAGTGATGAAGCTTAATCTTCAAACTTTGAGCCTCACAGGGGCAATGACTAGTGACCAAGACCTTTGACGATATGCTGTGCTTGAGAAGACCCGTCAAGCCAAGTGAAATTATAGTCATGGCTGATGTTGGTGTCACGTAACTGGCACCCATGCTGGTGGCATGTAAAATGTGCCATTCAAGCACTGGGCCTCACAGAGGCAAAGTGGCTGAGTTCCTTTCAAGTGTTGGACCTCACAGAGGCAATGACCGAAACCTTTGCCATTATGTCATGCTTGAGAAGAAGACCCATCAAGCCAAGCAAAATTGCAGTCATGGAAGATAACGGTGTCATACAAATGACACATAAAATCACCCATTACACTCTCGGAGTAGTTGGCATTAGGAAAAGCATCCAGCCATAGAACACCATGCCAAATCAGATTGGGGTGTGGTGCAGCCTTCCAGCTTGCCAGCCATGGTCAAAAATGATGTTGATGATGATGATACATATACCACTTATATTTTAAATCATGCACTGTAACAAAAATATTAAACATTCTCTAAAATATACTCCTGTGCCTTTTCCAATTTTATTCACTTTTTTTAACCATAATTTTTGATTTGTATGGACTCTTAACCTCTTTTTATGTATGTATGCATGCATGCATGCAAATCAATCTCTGGTTCCTGATCTTTATATTATTTTACTGACTTTGTAAAGAAGAAAGATAGCATAGACTCTAAGTGGGAGTTTGAAATCAAAATAATAATATTAATAATAAAAACTATTCCTTCGTTTTGTTTTTGCTTTTTCATAATAATAATAATAATAATAATAATAATAATTATTATTATTATTATTATTATTATTATTATTATTATTATTATACAAATGAACAGAAAATGCATGATTTAACCAAAAATATGACAGTACCTTAGTTTCAGATACAATTGCATTACGCATCAGTAGCAACAGAGCCAAAAGTATGAGGAAAATGCCAAGACTTAGGAGACCATATTTAACTCCAGTCATTATTTTCATTGGTGTTCCCACCTCGTCTTGGAACTTCTGAGCAGTATCTGTATCAACTTTAGCATTCTGAAAATATGGAAAGAAAAAGAAAGAGGAGAGTAAATGTCAAAGGAGGCAATAAACTTTGATATATGGGTGGATATGTACATGCCTGAAAGTACGCCAGTGCATGTATCTGTGTAGCTTTGTGTGTTTGCCTTTATGTATACACATGTATGCGTATATATACATGTATACATATATATCTGTAACGGTTAGTTCTTAGTTGGTGAGTTACCATTTTGTAAGTAATGTAGTTAAGGTGTTGGTTGCCAGTATGCAAGTTGGAAGAAGAACAGTGATTGAAGTTGTAAAGAAATATTTATTTACCGTTACTTTGTATATATCCAAAACCATGATGGGTTGGTATGTATAATTAATAAATGGAAAAGCATGCGAGGTAAAAAGAGTTAATTTCAGCCAGTATGTGTGTACATGATCTCATAGTAGTATATATGGAGAGATATGGTAATGTTACAGAGAAAAGAAAGTGAGTCAGGGAAAATGAGAGAGTGTGAGATGAGACAGCTTCTACGTTGGTTAATTCCATAGTTGTCACTCTGTGAAGTTACCTCAGTTGAGACAGCATTTTGCTTGAGCCAGTCACTCTGTCAGTCACTCTCACTAACTGACTTTGGCTTATGGAGTTCTTGTTTTTATAGCTATCCAAAACCAGCCAGAAGGATAGACATATTGCTGAGAACAATCGATTTCATTGGCGTTCTGTTATCTCTATTCTAGCTTTTGGTGGCCTCAAAGAGATTAGAAGGGTCAAGTGGTAAAGACATTCTGCTTAGTGAAGGCATCTGGCAAATGTAACTGCTGTCATTCACAGAAAAACTATTCTTTTACTGTGAGAAAATGCTGTTAAACAGTTAAGTGAAATTTGGTGATTTAGGATCAAGTCCATGCTATGCCTGCATGAAGCCACTACATCACTCCCCCTCCAGAGACGTTCCAAGAAAAGGAAATGAATGATCGAGGAAGAGAAAGAAATGCATGGCTGAGGAAAAATTTTGCATATCAGGAGAGAGGATCATTAAAGTATATATGGGATAGATGTTTATTCAAGTGAGTCTGAATAGCAGTGTCGCTTTTCATGCCAGAATGTACAGTCAGTGACTGGACAGTACGGAAAATGAGTTAGCATGTATGTGCGTATAAGGGCATATACAAGAGTGCAGGTGCACATATCAAAATTCAGTGTAAAATGAGCTCAGGTTAGCAAGTGAGTGTATTCTCAATCAATGATACCGAAGATCTTCCTGCAGGGTTGCAGTGTGTGAAAATGCCTTGACGGTAATTCCGAAGTGAAATGTGTCTGATGCTGTTGTCGTGGGTAATTGCAGAGATTAACAAGAGAGGGTGGCACTATACTTTTCTAGAAGAATAGGGAAGAAAAGAGTCAAGTACTTACCTCATCAATCCACAGGACTGGAAGAGGTTTTTTATCTACTTTCTGAGATATTCTGCATACGGTTTTTTGTCCATGTTGATAGTTGTAGAAAGCATGATAGATAAAGAGAATGAGTGAGGAAAAAATATGTAACAGATACATATATATATATATATATATATATATATATATATATATATATATATATATATATATATATATATATAATATGCATGCGCATGTATGTGTTATTGTGCCTGCTTGTATTTCCATCTGTCCATATATTTTCAGCTTGTGTGTGTGTGTGTGTGTGTGTGTGTGTGCATGCGTGCATATGTGGATGTATGCATGTGTGGACAAGTGGCACATTCCAGAAGTTTGGTGACTGTTTTAGGAAAGGCAAATTATAACTGTGAAAGATTATTTTTATTTGAGTATATCATTACTAAACAAATATGCAGGTGCACACACATCTGTATACATAGATATGCATGCATGTATGTGTGTGTGTGTGTATACATACATACATACATACATACATCATCGTCATTCATTGTCGTTTAACGTCCGCTTTCCATGCTAGCATGGGTTATACATATATACATACATACATATATATATATATATATATATATAAGCAATGTTAAATCTCTGAACGAGGTATTAACAGTAACTGCACGATAAAGTGAAGTATATTTGCCACTTAAATGTGGCTGACCCCGAGGGGTGGATGTTACTGTTGCTTTTAGCCCCACGAGGACATCTCCTCCAGCTGGCTATCGACACACATCTGTGTCCTGTCTGTATTTGCCAAGGGAAGTTATCTTTCCCATCTTGATCTACGATACGTACATACTCGAGTTTCAGGGTTATTTCCCTTCTTCAGCGTACGACAATCGCCGACCTTCGATGCAAAAGATAATTCTTGGCAAATATATGTACCTTTTTCCAGTGAAATTATTCACTGATATCGAAAAAGTGAAAACAAGCAATGTTAAATCTCTGAACGAGGTATTAACAGTAACTGCACGATAAAGTGAAGTATATTTGCCACTTAAATGTGGCTGACCCCGAGGGGTGGATGTTACTGTTGCTTTTAGCCCCAGGAGGACATCTCCTCCAGCTGGCTATCGACACACATCTGTGTCCTGTCTGTATTTGCCAAGGGAAGTTATCTTTCCTATCTTGATCTACGATACGTACGTACTCGAGTTTCAGGGTTATTTCCCTTCTTCAGCGTACGACAATCGCCGACCTTCAATGCAAAAGATAATTCTTGGCAAATATATGTACCTTTTTCCAGTGAAATTATATATATATATATATATATATATATATATATATTCTGAATTTTTGCAAATGTGTCTAGAATAATACATCAGTTGAATAAAGTTATAACATGGTCTGGTTTTCATGTTTTTTATTATTTTATTTAAAAAATTTTTAACAATGTTGAAGTGTGTTAAACAGTTAAAATACATTTGAAATCTAATGATTACTAGAAATGTATGAAAGTGCTAATTGAACTTTATGAACATTACAAAATGTTTTTTTAATGTTTAACACACTTCAACACTGTAAAACAACATTTTTTAATACAGTAATGAAATGAAAACAAGACCATGTGTTAACTTTATTCAACTGATACACACACACACACACATATATATATATATATATATACCATAAAAACTCATGTAATTTACACAGGTAATTTTCAGGATAAAATTTGTTAAAAAAAGTTTCTACTCATGTAAAATTCACACCCAACAGTTTTCAGAATTGCTGATATGGCCAGGGGTAAAAGGATTTCAGTCTAGTTGTATTTAGCATAATTTTACTTACTTATGATTAGATTTTATTAAATTTTCATTAAATAAAAATAATTTCTGTTTAACAGGCATCACATTAAAAGCTATTAAATTACAAAGTGTCTGTATTGTTTATAATAAACTTTATTTTACATTTCTTGCCCACAAGAGATTATGTCTGATCTTTTGTATACTGCTGTATATCTTCTCAAATCATGGTCACAGAAAAAGTTGTTAGGAATTATCGACAAAAGCAAAGTTGATAAATATGCACAGGTGTTGCAAATTAAGTTTAATTACCAATAAACAAAATTGCCACCATATGTTATCTTCAAAAGAAAAACATTGCCAAAGTTAAACTTTCCAAAATACATAATCATTAGAGTCCATGAAAAAGGTTGGATGGCTGAATCCGACATGAAAGAATGGCATGAGGACAACTTCCCAATACCTGTGAACATAGTTTATTAGTTTTGAATAGTTTTAGATGCCATAAGTCGGACTATCTGAAAGATGTATTAAGAAGTAACAACTATGAACTTGCTACCATTCCCAGTGGAATGACTTCGATTTTGCAGCTGTTAGATGTCGGTGTAAATAAATCCATGAAATGTGCTTTGTGCCAAAAGTGGAACAACTGGATTATAACTGGCGATAAACATTCTTTTAGTAAAGGTGGCTGTATGGAAAAGCTCGAATTAAGCAAGATATGTCAACAGATTCTTGAGGTATGGAATGAATTTGACCCCAAGATCATTGTGAAATCATTTCTTAAGTGCAGCATTTCCAACCATCTTGGTGGTATGCAGGATGATGTTTTGTGGCAATCCGAACCTGCTACATGTGATGATCATGCTGAACAAGATGATGTAGTGGATGTATATTATCACAACAAGGACACTAATGACTTTGATGCAGAGGCATTTTTTATGTTGGATGATGAGGACAAGTTCTTTGGATTTGATAAACAGGATTGACTTTAACAAGTGAATGGTAAATACCAGTGCTCTCAATCACCAATGAGATTGAGACATGAACTGTTTAATAAGAATATTATCCATTTCAATATAATAATATTTGTTATGCATTGCCTGTACATTTTCATATAGTACATAAAAGTTTTAAAATTGTTTGTTGTTTTAGTTAAGTTATGTTCAGGAAAATCTTATTTCAGACATGATTGCAACTGAACAGCTGCACATTGCTCCTACTAGTTGGTAGCTCACAGCAATGTCAAGAATGGTAATAGTCAGGATGTAAATTGAAAACATTTACATCCTTTTCCTTACCATCCTCATCAACTTTGCTGGTCTCACAACAAAACAAGAAAAACAGACAAAAATAAAACCATACAATCAAGATTATCCAAATCATTACATTTTTTCAGTCAAGAATACCCATATCACTATGTATGTTAATGATACTCCATTGCAATAGGTAGAAACTCCAAGCAATATAAAATATAACCCAGACTGTGATTACCAGCATGAACACCAGACCTCAAAAAGTAGTTAACCATTTAATGGTTTTAGTAAATTTATATAGAAAAGTAAGCATTATACTATCCAGCATGAATAAAAGTCAACTTCATTATATTTAAACCCTTATTTTTTTCTGTAAAAACCTATTCTGACATCAAATGAGTCAACTTTTGGTAGGAATGTTTACATTTTGTATGTCTTTTTTCAACAGAAAAAATTCTAAAACAATTCTGGAAATGATCTACTCAAGTAATTTACACACTCCTGAAGTTTATTTTCATTTTTGTGAAAAAAATGCATAAATTACATGGGTTTTTACGGTATATGTGTATATGCTGTACTTGAGAAGAAGAGCCATCAAGCCGTCAACCTGGGACTAAAGTAGAGGCCATTTGCCCAAGGTGCCACGCAGTGGGACTCAAAGTAAACTTCTTAACCACACAGTCATGTCAGTGTGTATGAATTTGTACACACATATAAGCATGCACAAACACATGCATGAACACACACAAACAAACATACAACTACACATACATATATATATATATATATATATATATATATATATATATATATATGCACACACACACATGCAAATATCTATTAAAGAGATCATAATATTTTTAACAAGCTGGAGAGGAATAAAATAACTAAGTAAAATACAATAAACCAGTACTCACGTTATTTCTGGAATGGCTTCAATCATAAGATTTATCTGTAGACGTTTTGCAAGATGTAGCCCCAGACCTGTAGTCTAAAGCACAAATGAAAATGCAATCAGATTTTTATGTTTCATTTATTAGGAATAATACTTCAGGATATGTAAAGTTAAGTGAGTTAAGAGTTTTACATAAACTGACAAATCCAACATGCAAGGTCAATATACATGATCATAATCTACGAAACAGGAGCATAGTATGTTGATCTCATGCTGGGCAAAATGCTTAGTGGCATTTCATCCATCTTTACATTCTGAGTTCAAATTCTGCTGAGGCCAACTTTGCCTTTCATCTTTTTGGGGTCAATAAAATAGTACCATTCAAACAGGGACATAAATGAGGGGGACATCATAAGGACAGACAACAATTTGTGTGGGGATTTACATAAATGATGGGGAGAAAGAAATGGAAAAGGGAAACACGTAGGGATAATCAAGTCCAACATTATTTGTAAAAAGAAAAAATCAAAGAAACATACAGGATGATTGTTTTGATTACAAATCAATTGAATTGGAGCCAACCAGGACCTAAAAACAAAAACACTCTAGAATATAAATCTGGGGAAAGAAAAATGAACATAAGTTAGTTAAAAAAAAAAGGATCTTACTGGTTCAATGTCCAGTTGAGTGGAGTGCTTTTCCGGATCTGGTTTTATACCAGTCACATTTTTTATTACTGCATCATCAGCTTGGTAGAAGTGAGGTTGAGAAAGTACAATGGGAGCATCTGAAAAAGGTAAACATAAATATATAATAAAAGATTGCATCATATTTTAAACACATGCTAAATTT
>NC_142932.1:87784520-87874520 GCF_046866305.1 Octopus bimaculoides | reverse complement strand
AGATATAGACTTCACAACATTAACAGAATTAAGTTATATGGAGCATAGTTTGACATTACTTTTTAACAGTGGTGGCTCGTGTGTAGGCACTGCAGAACAGCCGCATCCCCTATTTCCACTCGATATTATTATCAATAACATTCATTATAATGAATCCTTTTTTTAAAAATTCTTTCTTTATATGTGTACATTATATAATCCTTAAGCTTAATGTCAGTAGCCATCCCCTAGTTTAGGAAAAAATACAAAAATCTTTGTATAGAACAGTGTGCTTCACAGTTCCAGCAATGTGGTGTTTGGCTGTTGTGTACATGCTTACATGCCCGAGATAGGAAGCTGCATGCTAGGGAGAGACAACACTGTCATTCACGCAGTGCTGACCCTTGTGTGCTGGTGAAAGGTAGTGTTTCTTTTTGACTCTGTGTGTATTGTGCTTAAAAACGTGTTTATATTCTTGAATGTGATAAAGTGTAGAATTAGATTCCTGCTTCCAACTACAGTGTTGCTGCTAGGATTTCAAAAATAGGGCAGATAGCATTCAGATTACTCTGTCAAATGTAAGGGTTTCAAATTTTGGCACAAGGCCAGCAATTTCAGGAGAGGAGACGAGTCAAATACATTGACCCCAGTGCTCAACTAGTACCTATTTCATAGGTGTAAGAGGCCAGACATGGCCAGTTTGAACATAAAACAGATAGAATATTTGGGCCAGATATGCCTGGTTTAAATACTAAAGAGTTAATGATTCATTGATGTCTGAAACAAAAGATAATAAAAGGTGGAATTTTTGCCATAATAGCTTCTTTACCAATATTTCTCATAAGAGTTGGATATTATAGTTTCAGCTAAGATTTGAATTTGAATATTTTAATGTAGGATGTTGTAGCACTGGGCTTGTACTGAGTGGGTAGGTAATGTAAAAGTTAAAGGGCATCTGTAAAATTATTTTGTGGATGATCAACAAATAAAGTGTTCTAGTGTTAGTAAGGTAGCCTGCACACATTCATTTCAGGACTTGTCAACTTCTAATGAGTACACCTGGCTTAAACATGAATCTTAAGACATATATTTGGGAACTCTTGAAAGTGGTAAACCCATATGGCTGGGATTGCTGCCAAAACAAACTAAAGAACTAAGGGATCATCTAGAATTTGTCAATCTAAGTGCAGAAATTTTCATTCAGTAGTTATATATAGTGAACTCACCGACAAATATCTGTAGAGAAGATATAAATGTTGGAATCTTTGGTTTTGAAAGGTGAGAAAAGAGTACCATCTGTGAATAAAAGAAAAAAATTATAACAACAACAATAAAAACAACACTGAATTCTAAACAAAGCCCTTCTTTACACAATCATGCAACAAATGACACCTGATGACATCCTTGACAAATGCTGTGTACTTTTAATGGAATTGTCATGGGAGAATACAAAGTTGGTTCGCCAATGATTTTTCTTGGATATTTTTAATACACCATATTGTTTCAATACACCATATTGTTTGTTAGATACAGGCAAGTTCACCCCACTAGCAAAGAAATCTACAGCATAAAATGTTGAAATATATTTACTGCAAGATATTTTGGCCAACCCTCTAATAATTCTACTTATCCACTATCTGGAACCGATACTTTATTTTATTGGCACTAGAAAGACGAAAGGGTAAGTTGACCTTGGTGGGATTTGAACACAGGACTTAAAGAGCTGAACCAAATACTGCAAAGCATTTATTTTTCTGACACTCTACCTGTTCTGCCAGTTTGCTGCCTTTCTAAGCTAGATTCAAGACTACAAGTTATAGCTCACAAATGTTGCCAAGAATGTAAAGATGGATGAAATGCTGCTAAGCAGTGTGCTGACAATTCTGCCATCTCACCCCCTTAATGATGATGATGATGATGATGATGAGGAGGAGGAGGAGGAGGAGGAGGAGGAGGAGGAGGATGGTGATGATGTTTACTGACCTGATCCATTAATCATATTACAATATGGAGAGTTCCAATAAGGAAGAGAACTGAAAACATAAAAAGGAATTAGTTAAACAATTTCATCACAGATATATTTTTTCTTTGTACATACACACACACACACACACACACACACACACACACACACACACACACACACACACATCCGTTTGAGTACAGAAGTTCCAAAAAGCTAATAAAAGTGAACCATTAGAATTCACCACTTCTCATAGAAATTTTTTGAATTTTATTAAACTAATATTTTAGTCAATTGAAAACAATGTTGGCTACTGTGGACTTGAATTCTTTCCCTTTATATGTGTGTGCCTGCATGTGAATGTATTGAAAGCACCTCCATTAGTCTCATCAGAAATGGATCTACACCTGATATACATACATACATACATACATACATACATTGTTCAAACTTACAGAAAACAAAAGATGAAGACAGGTGAAGGAACAACAAGCAGGTGTATTAGTTTAATGCTCAGGAAGAATGGAAAAGTCATTTTGAGCCTATGCTCTTCAACAGAAAGGATTGAGAAGAAAAAAATATATATATATTTATGTATATATATATATATATATATATATATATATATATATATATATATATATATATGTATTAGCAGCTAAGCCTAGTTTCATCCGGTCGGTTTGGATGATGTGGCTGTAAAACCTGCTCTGTGTAAGCATTCAACTTGTTTGTGCACGCTTACATTGAAAAACAATCTTAGAATGACCTTTTCTGTCAAAACGCTAAAAATAACTGACCAAAAATAAAAAAAACCTATGAGGATTCAACCAAATCAAAAAATAAACCCATACACTAAGCAAAGATGAACCATCTCACTGCCATTGTGCGTGCACATGCACACACACACACATTCACATACCTGCTTTTACATACACACACATATATTCACACAGAGTTGAAACACTGATTTATTTTTTTAGCGTACAATTTTCATCATCCCACTACCAAGTATGACATCACCCCTTCCTTCCTTTCTCATTCATAAACACAAAAGAATTATTATAGTAGATTATCTTGGTAACCATGGGAGCTATGAAAAAATGACATCACCCCTTCCTTCCTTATTCATCTATCACCCCTTCCTTTCTCATTCATAAACACAAGAGTATTATTATAATAGATTATCTCAGTAACCATAGGAGCTATGAAAAAATACAAAGCTCAACATCACCACTGGATTATTCTACACATCTGTGTAATTTTTCATGCAATTCCACCCAGCCGTTTGACAGTGAATCCCAAGACAAGAAAGAATTGACCATGGCAAATTTATATGTATACTAGCAGCTAAGCCCGGTTTCACCAGGTCTGTTTGGATGATGTGGTTGTGATCATTTTTGGTTAGGCATAATCTATAACAGCATTTCTCAACCTTATCATTTCGGGTCCCCTGTTTTGATTGGAGCCTCCAGCTATATGAAAATTTCCTGACTCCCGCACCCCACCCCCTTGTCAGAAAACAGCTTCAGGAATTGTGAAGAACGAATTTGTCTGTAGTCTGTTTCAGAGAGCTATTCTATTGGACCTCTGTCTAATCATTAAAGCATTGGGCGATCTTTCGATATGGGAACACACAACTGTCACTTATAAACCACTTATAAACCATGTGTTCTTTTGCTCTTTTGCTTTAGTTGAGCAAATTAATCCTAAGACTTATTCTTTGGAAGCCTAGTACTTATTCTATCAGTGTCTTTTGCCGAATTGCTAAGTTACGGAGACGTACACACACCACTATCAGTTGTCAAGCGATGTTGGGAGGACAAACACGGACACACAAACATATACACACACATACATATATATATACATATATACGACAGGCTTGTTTCAGTTTCCGTCTGCCAAATCCACTCATAGGGCTTTGGTCAGCCCAAGGCTATAGTAGAAGACACTTGCCCGAGGTGCCATGCAGTGGGAATGAACCCGGAATCATGTGGTTGGTAAGCAAGCTACTTACCACACAGCCACTCCTGTGCCTATGTGTGTTTATTTACATTTTTTAAGATGATCATCGGTTTCCATTAAAAAATCTTTATTTTTTTAATATGGGGTTGGGTGGAAAGGGGATCTTTTGAAGTCAGTATGAAAGTGAAAGAGACAGAGAGAGCACGATTGTATGAGTGAAGTTCTTTTGAAGTTGGTGTGTGTGCATGTGTATGTGTGTGTGTGTTTGGTGGGGTGTGCGCGACAGAATGTGTGGTGTGTATGTGAATTGCTTTTGTTAGTGTGTGTGAAGAGACAGAGAGAGTAATGTTGCTGATGTGTGTGTATGTGAAAGAGAGAGAGAGAGAAAGAAAGAGAGAGAGAAAGAAAGAGAGAGAGAAAGAAAGAGAGAGAGAGAGAAAGAAAGAGAGAGAGATAACTGAAATTTTTTATTCACTTTTGTAGTGAGTGAATGTGTGAGTGATTGACAGAGAAAAAGCGAGAGAGAGAGAGAGAGAGAGAGGTTATGTATGTATGTATGAATGGCTTCGGTGACACACACACATGCAGGTTGTTATGTATGTATGTATGTATACATAGATGTATGTATCTATGTGTGGCTGAGAGAGAGTTAACACTTTTTGTAGCTAGTGAATGTATGAGTGACTGAGAGAGAAAAAGAGAGAGAGAGGTCATGTATGTATATATGTATGTATGTATGTATGTATGTATGAATGGCTTTGGCTGACTGTCATCCTGTACTCCCCTTGTTGCTAGCGAAATGGTAATATGCCGGGTGTGTGAGCAACTGGTTATTTTAATGGCAGGGGAATTCCATTAAGAAAAGTTTTAATTGCTATTCTCGGTAACTATGGGAGCTAGGAAACAAATACAAATCACATTCCAATCTATGCACCCGTCTCCACATGTGTACCATTTTTCATGCGAATCCACCCAGCCGTTTGGCTGGGAACTTTAAGACAAGAAAGAATACAACAATCGCCCATGTCCAATTTATATTATATATATACATATATATATATATATATATATATATATATATATATATATATATATATATATATATATGTCCAACCCATGCTAGCATGGAAAGTGGACGTTAAACGATGATGATGATGATGATGATATATATAAATAAATAAAAATAAAAACGGGGGTTTGTATGATAGTGTATAGAGGAATATATTATTTAAAAGAGTTCCAACTCTGTCTGTTTTTTATGTTTTATTTATATTCTTATAAAATTAATGTGGGATATAGAATATGGAATATGTAATATAAATAGTAAAATGAAATGAAATATTGAATGTCTTATTGAATATGTGAAATATTGAGTATTAAATATATAAGGGCTAGTATACTTTCCTGCTTTATAGCAGTCATCAAAGTCCCGTCTGACAGATGATATATATATATATATATATATATATATATATATATATATATATATATATATATATATATATATATATATATATATGTTAGAGGAAAAGGACAACAAAAACCAAGGCAGGACAAGTATCTCAAGTCATTTATAATAATTTAATTAAGGTAAGATGAATTTGAAGTCTTACAGCTGTTTCTTGGATATCCCAAGTGATAGGCTAGCATGTCCTTACACTAGGTATACTGTCATCAGAGACAAGGTGAGAATGTATGAAAGTTCTAGACAGGGAAATTCACAGTTTATAAGGAATAAAATAAAAGAATAAAGAGTAATAGTAGATATAAAAATACATACAGGAGAATAAAGTTCACAGTTTATATTTTTCCATACTTCCATGAAGGTATAGGCCTTTAGATATAATCCCAGGTAACTCCAGGCAGTATTTTGAATGATGTGTTCATGTTGAAGTGGCTAGCTAGTATATATTAGCTAACACTTCAACATGAATGCATCATTCAAAATACTGCCTGGATTTACCTGAGATTATATCTAAGGGCCTATACCTTCACGGAAGTACAGACCAACCTCCATATCCTCTGGAAAAAGATGAACTATGAACTTTAATCTTCTGTCTGTATTCTTCTATCTACTTTTATTTTTTATTCTTCTATTCTATTCCTTATAAACTGTGAATTGCCCTGTCTAGAACTTTGGACATGTGTTTTCCACTATAAGCTCAAGTTGGCCAATGATTTATAAGTGAAATTTTGTGGATGGAAACTATCTAGAGACCTATCATCTGATCATTTTACATCCCTTTTTCCATGCTTGCGTGGGTTGGACAAGGCATATATAAGGAATGTTCTGAAAGATTTGAGCCAGATTCTGATTCCTTTCTCAGTGATTCCAAAATAATGCTTCATTGCTGTCATGTCATGAAGTGAGTTGGGTTCAAACCTTTACGAATATCTTTTATGTATGTGTATACGTGAGTGTGTGTGTGTGTGTGTGTATGCTTGTGTCAGTTATATATATATATATATATATATATATATATAATCATCATCATCATTTACTGTTCACCTTCCATACTGGCATGAGTGGGACGGTTTGACAGAAGCCAGCCAGGCAGAAGCCTGTATCAGACATCTATGTCTGTTTTGGTTGGGTTTTTATGGCTGGATGCCTTCCTAACACCAACCACCCAGCAGATGGGACTCTGTCCTTTTTACATGGCACAAGTACAGGCAAGGTCAATTTTGGCAAGGTTTTTACAGTTGGATGCCCTTCCAAACACCAACCACTTTACAGTGTCGACTGGATGCTTTGTAAGTGGCACCCGCACTGACAGGGTCACCAAGTAACTAATAAGACAAATATCTCGAGAGGAGAGGAGGAATTAGAGGAGGTGATCTTGTGTCAGATGATGAAAGGTCATAGAGAGACAGAGAGACAGAAACAGGTGTCTTGTTGTAGAGGAGGTACAAGGTTAGCCAGTGAGAGAGAGAGAGAGAAAGTGGGAGAGAGAGAGAGAAAGTGGGAGAGAGAGAGAGAAAGTGGGAGAGAGAGATTAAGAATGATGACAGAAATAATCATGCTACCATAAAGGATATATATACTGGGTCGTCAAGAAAGTTATTTTTAGTTTTTTTAGTGTGAAATAAAAGTCATTTTTTTTAATACAAAGAATGAACTTCAATCAATTATATATTTTCCATTTTGTTCAATGACCTTTTGCCATCTTTTGGGCAACTTCATGATTCCACGTTCATAGAACTTCTGGTCCTTATCAGCCAAAAACTGCAGCAAGTGTGATTTCAGGTCATCATCGTTATTGAAAGTTTTACCATTGCAAGAATTTTGCAAACTTTGAAATAAATGGTAATCTGATGGCGCAAGGTCAAGGCTATATGGTGGATGTGACATCACTTGCCAACCAAGCTCCAATAATTTTTCACGAGTTAGCAAAGATGTGTGCAGTCTAGTATTGTCATGGTGGAGCACGATTCCTCTACGATTTGCCAATTCTTTGACTGCTTCCCCCTGTTTCATTAGTTGTTAACAGTAAACACCTGAATTGATTATTTGATTCCTTGGAAGCTGCTCAAAATATACACCGCCTTTGTAATCCCAACAAATTGACACCATGACCTTTTTTCGATGCAATTCAGCTTTCGATGTAGTTTCTGTTAGTTCATTATGCTTGGACCATGATCATTTTCAATTGATGTTATTGTAGACAATCCATTTTTCTTTACTAGTGATGATTCATTTAAAAAAAAGGTTGATTTCATTGTGTTTGAGATGTATATCACAATTATTGATTCATTGTGTTAAGTGAATCTCTTTCAATTTATGTCGAACCAAAATATTGAGCTTCTTAAATAGTCCAAGATATTTTAAGTGATTTTCAATTGTCGTGTGTGATACATTTAACCTCTCTGCAATCTCTCATACAGTTATATGACAATCAGCTTCAATTATGGCTTTAATTCTGTCATTATCAACTTCAGTAGGCTGACCAGAATGTTGGTCATCTTTGAGTGAAAAATCTCCAGAATAGAATTTTTAAAACCATTTCTGACAGGAGCGTATTGTTAAGCAATTAACACCATAAACTTCACATATCACTTTGTGAGCCTCAGCAGCTTTCTTGCCTTTACGGAAATAAAAAAGCAAAATATGGCGAAAATGTTAGTTTTTGCACTCTATGTTAAAATTGACACTGAACTAACAACTGTAAACAAAATTACATGCAATTTGCTTCTAAAGTAAGCTAAAAGTAACGGCTATCAAATATCAAAATGAAAAAAATCATAACGTTGACAAAAGTCATAAAAAAAAGTCATAACTCTATCTATTTGCAAAAAACGAAATTACTTTCTTGACAACCCCGTACACCCCAACACAGATTAGTAGTTAGCGACTTCGAGATCAAGGCAATATGGGTGCCCAGAAGTAGACCAGCCTGGGGAAGAAGGGTATGGAAACTTAAAGACCCTGCAAATGGACAGAGATTTAGAGACAAGTTACTTGAAGCATTTGACGAAATAGAAGGGGATATAGCATTATACAACGTGGAAGACAATTGGAGATTTCTGCAAGACAACCTGTTGAGAGCCACAGACCAGATCTGTGGCTGGTGTAAAGTCCCCTCTCGACCCAGAGTAACGTGGTGGTGGAACAAGGATGTAGACGGGGCTATTAGACAAAAGAAACAGACTTGGAAGGACTGGAAGAACAGTGGTAGCAGGGAATTGTACCAATCTGCCAGAAGGGAAGCTAGGCGACAGGTTTATTTAGCCAGAGGGGAAGCAGATAAGAAAAGATTTGCCAATGTTCTGCGCTGTGAGGACCAAAGACTCGAGGTATTTCGTGTTGCAAGACAGTGTAGGAGAGAGAATAGTGATGTTGTAGGAGAGAAATGTGTTCGCATGGATGATGGTACGCTTGCACTAAATGAGGCTGCAAAGAAAGAGGTCTGGAGATGCCACTACGATAGATTGCTTAATAAAGAGAATGAATGGGAGAAAGAGAGCCTGCCGTATGTCGACCCAACAGAGGGACCAGCTATCCGAGTTGACAGTACCAGGGTAGATAAAGCAATTAAGAGTATGAAGACAGGGAAAGCCCCCGGCCCATCAGGAATCACTGCAGAGATGCTCAAAATATCTGGCAGTGTTGGCTACAGCCTAGTCACCCGTATTACGAACCAGGTGATACACGAAGGAGTCATACCCAATGACTGGTGTAGCAGCACCATAGTAAACTGCTACAAAGGTAAAGGTGACGCTTTAGATACTAATAACTACAGAGGCATCAAGCTGTTAGATCAGGTTATGAAAGTTACGGAGAGGGTCATAGCCCAACTAATTAGGGAGCAAATCAATTTAGATGAGATGCAGTTTGGGTTCGTGCCAGGTAAAAGCACCACTGATGCCATATTTCTAGTGAGACAGCTGCAGGAGAAATATCTAGCCAAGGATAAACCTCTGTACCTGGCCTTCGTTGACATGGAGAAAGCCTTTGACAGGGTCCCCCGATCCCTTATCTGGTGGTCAATGAGGAAACTTGGGATAGAAGAATGGTTAGTGAGAGCTGTGCGAGCCATGTACAGAGATGCTGTCAGTAAGGTGAAGGTTGGAAATGAGTACAGTAATGAATTCCGGGTAGAGGTAGGGGTCCACCAAGGTTCCGTCCTCAGCCCCCTCCTATTTATCATAGTCCTCCAGGCGATCACAGAGGAATTCAAGACAGGTTGCCCCTGGGAGCTCCTCTATGCTGATGACCTTGCACTAATTGCGCAGTCACTATCAGAACTAGAGGAGAAGTTTAAGGTGTGGAAGCAAGGACTAGAATCGAAGGGCCTTAGAGTCAACCTAGCAAAAACCAAAATCCTAATAAGTAGGAAGGTAGATGGCCCTGCTCAGTATGCAGTAAAGGAGTAGGTAGTAACTCTATAAGATGTACCCGGTGCAATCTATGGACACATAAGAGGTGCAGTAATATCAAAGGCAGATTAACTACAAAGTTAGTTTTTGTATGTGGCAGATGTTCAGGTGCAATAAACACTGGAAACAAACAGGAAACAACTTCTATCTCATTCCAGGGAGAAAAACTAGAGGTAGTTGATAGCTTCCGCTATCTGGGTGACCAAGTTAGTAGTGGGGGTGGGTGCGCTGAAAGTGTAACTGCTAGAATAAGAATAGCCTGGGCCAAGTTTAGAGAGCTCTTACCTCTGCTGGCGACAAAGGGACTCTCACTCAGGGTAAAAGGCAGACTGTATGACGCATGTGTACAAACAGCCATGCTACATGGCAGTGAAACATGGGCTGTGACTGCTGAGGACATGCGTAAGCTCACAAGGAATGAAGCCAGTATGCTCCGCTGGATGTGTAATGTAAATGTGTATACCCGTCAGAGTGTAAGTATCTTGAGAGAAAAGCTGAACATAAGAAGCGTCAGTAGTGGCGTGCAAGAGAGACGATTGCGCTGGTTTGGACATGTGGTGAGAATGAATGAGGATAGCTGCGTGAAAAAGTGCCACTCCCTAACAGTTGAGGGAACCCGTGGAAGAGGTAGGCCCAAGAAGACCTGGGCTGAGGTGGTGAGGCAAGACCTTCGAACATTGGGCCTCACCGAGGCGATGACTACTGACCGAGACCTTTGGAAATGTGCTGTGCGTGAGAAGACCCGGCAAGCCAAGTGAGATCGTTGCCAGTGCCCCTGGACTGGCTCTTGTGCGGGTGGCACATAAGATGTACCATCCTGAGCGTGACCGTTGCGAGTACCGCCTGACTGGCCTTGTAGGGTTTTCGAGCGAGATCGTTGCCAGTGCCCCTGGACTGGCTCTTGTGCGGGTGGCACATAAAAGACACCATTTCGAGCGTGGCCGTTTTCGTGCGGGTGACACGTAAAAGCACCCACTACAATCTCTGAGTGGTTGGCGTTAGGAAGGGCATCCAGCTGTAGAAACTCTGCCAAATTAGATTGGAGCCTGGTGTAGCCATCCAGTTGCACCAGTCCTCAGTCAAATCATCCAAACCATGCTAGCATGGAAAGCGGACGTTAAACGATGATGATGATGATGATGATGATGATATATATATATATATATATATATATATACACACACACACACACATATATATACATATACAAATATATATATGAAAAAAAAATGAATAAAAATAGTTTTTCTGATAATTTTTCTACTTCAATAATTAGATAGACTTCTAATTAAATACTGCACCAAGGACATTCTATTTCTTATCTTAATATATATATATATATATTTCACTGACACCAGCACACACACAAAAGATGATGATGATGATAATGATGATGATGATATATATATGTATGTATATATATATATATATATATATATATATATATATATAAGAAAAGAGATGACAAACAAATAAACAATTCTCTCATGAACTTCATTGGCTTACACCTGTTTCCACTATAAGATGTAATAGTGTCATAGTTGAGTGCCGAGTCACACCTTACAGTTTCATCAAAGCCCCATGTGTGTGTGTGTAGGCTCTTTTATGTGCATGGTAGGAAGTTTGCTTCCAACCATGTGGTTCCAGGTTCAGTCACACTGCATGGCTCCTTAAGCAAGTGTCTTCTAGTGGATATAGTAAATGAAAGTTGAAAGAAGCCTGTCATATATATATACATATATATATATATATATATATATATATATATTCTTTTATTTGTTTCAGTCATGTCGACTGTGGCCATGCTGGAGCACCGCCTTTAGTCAAACATATTGAACCCAGAACTTATTCTTTGTAAGCCTAGCACTTATTCTATTGGTCTCTTAACCGAACTGCTAAGTTACGGGGACGTAAAAATACCAACATCGGTTGTCAAGTGATGGTGGGGGGAGACAAACACACACTCACACACACATACACAAACAGACACATATATATGACGGGCTTCTTTCAGTTTCTGTCTACCAAATCCACTCACAAGGCTTTGGTTGGCCCGAGGCTATAGTAGAAGACACTTGCCCAAGGTGCCATACAGTGACCTGAACCTGGAACCATGTGGTTGGTAAGCAAGCTACTTACCACACAGCCACATAGCAAAATTTAGGTTAGTTAAAATATATTTGTGCCATATTTCAACTGCTAAAAAGCAAATTCATTGCAATTACTGTGGATAAAACATCTCTCTTATGGTAAAAAGGTGTGAAAACACCTGGTTTGTACAGTGTCGCCATCTATCAGGAATCCAAAACATTGATGTATTGAGTTTTTTGACTCTTGTCAATGGGATGTACGTAAGAGAGGTAACTCTCAATAAACTTCTAAAGCAATAGCTTTATGTAAAATTCAGCTAACAACGTTGACTGATTTGTGCTGGCTGATCACCTGATATAGTATATGTGTATATATATATATATATATATATATATATATATATACATTTTTATGTATATGCATGCATCTTTGTGTCTCTGTATCCCAGCAGTGCATGACAACCAATGTTGCTGTGTTTATGTTCCTGTAACTTGATAGTTCAATCAAAAAAACTAATAAAATAAATACCAAGCATAGACAAAAAAAGTACTGAGATAAATTCATTCGAAAAAAAATTCTTCAAGGTGATGCCCCCACATGGCCACAGAGTCTAATGACTGAAACATGAAAAAGGTAAAAGATGTTTGGTAATATAGGCCAATAAATTGGTATGTCAAACAAAAACAGCTTATGGTATTTATTCTGCATGAGCTGCACAATCATTCACTCTCACTACATAGTGATCCTGTCATTCACTCGATAGAGACCTATAATTAATATCATATTTATTCTCCCTAAAACCACATTTGTGGTGTAAGCATAGCTGTGTGGATGGTGCAGGCATGGTCATGAGGATAGGCTGTGTGAGTAATACTCAGCCCACACTGTAAAGTAGTTAGTAATAGGAAAGACATCTTTAACCAAAGAAGTCATACCAAAATTAACAATATTCATCACAACAGAGTTGACCAATTTTTACTTAGTTGCTATGTATGCCAGATTATGTTGTGAGACCCACCTGTCCCATGCTGGGATGATAAAACAGAGGTATATAGATGATCATAATGAAAGTTATGAAAATTTATAGAAAGGTGTGGCTGTGTGGTAAGAAGCTTGCTTTCCAACCACATGGCTCTGGGTTCAGTCCCACTGCATGACACCTTGGGCAAGTGTCTTCTAATATAGTCTCAGGCAAACCAAAACCTTGTGAGTGGATTTGGTAGATGGAAACTGGAAGAAGCCTGTCATATATATATATACACATATATCAATGTGTGTGTGTGTGTTCCACCACCACTTGACAAATGGTGTTGGTGTGTTTAAGTCTCCATAACTTAGCAGTTCTCCAAAAGAGACTGATAGGATAAGTACCAAGCTTAAAAAAACTAAGTACTGGGGTTGATTTATTCAACTAAAATTCTTCAAGGCAGAGCCCCAACATGGCCGCAGTCTCATGACTGAAATAAATAAAAGATAATAGATAAAAGAAAGCAATAACATTGAAAATATGAAAAGTGTGTGTAATTCTAACCTAACTCCATTCCAGGATTCGATGTTTCCAAGATCATTCACATTTTTAGTTCCAGAATAAATTATGTAGTTTCCATCATCAGTGCCGTTTTTCTGTGGAACAGATATAACAAAGAAGTTCATAATTATCATTGTGCAATATATCTATTAAGAGTGGGACTGAACTTGAAACCACATGGTTGGGAAGCAAATTTCTCAACCACACAGCTATGCCTGCAGCTATACACATACACACACATCATTACAAGGACACCTCCTTCAATGCCTCACCCCCACCTCTCAAACTATGCTGATGCCATGTAAAAAGCACTCAGTCCACACTGAGAGGTGGTTGGTGTTAAGAAGGACATCCAGCAATAAAAACCATGCAAAAACAGACGGTGAAGCTTGGTGCAGTCTTCTACCTAGCCAGCTCCTGTCAAACTATCTAACCAATGCCAACATGGAAAATGGACAATAAATGGTGATGATGATAATGATTAATGATATATATACATATTTATTTACACACACACACATTTATATATATGTATACCAAACCACAAAAGAAACGCCATACACATACTAAATAGAAACCGGTTAATTGACAGACTGCCATAGCATTGATTGAATGATAAAACATCATTTCCTGAAACATGTTTCATGTCACATGGTGTCATGTGATGAGGGAGTGTTCTGGATCCAAAGCAATGAACTTAATATCTTGTGTGACCACCGTTAGCATTGATTATCACCAGGCATCTTCAGTACATTGAATGCATCAAACGATTGATAAAGGCCATGGGGATAGCAGCCCACACTCTGTTAAAACTTGCAGTGAGCTGTGCTGCTGGCCTTGAATGGATGTTATTTAGCTTTCTTTGGATTTCGTCCCACAGGTGTTCTATGGGGTTCAAGTCCAGACTTAGGGCAAACCATGGCAGGGTCTGGATGTTGTGCTGTTGGAGGAAGTCTGTTGTTAATCTAGCAGTATGGGCACGAGTGTTGTCTTGTTGGAACACGTGATTCTGATGACGGGCAAAGTATGACACAATGTGAGGCCTCAACACTTGGTCGATGTAGTGAGCAGTGGTTATTCCATTGCCCCAACCTTGGCCATTGTTTTGGAAGACCACTGGTCCAAGTTTCTGGTTGAGTGCAATTCCACCCCATACCATGATGCTCTGTCCTCCCCATGACTCTCTCTCCACCACACAGCCATCGGCATCATGTTCACTCCTTCTTCTCCAGACCCTAGCTCAGCCTTCTGGCACAGAAATGCAATATTGACTTTTGTCAGGGCTGATATTGCCAGTTCTGACATTTTTGAGCCCACTGCAGACGTGCCCATTGATGACAGTCTGTGAGGATGGGGACCCTAGCTGGACATTGACAAGACAGATTGTCATTAGATAGATGATCTACTTTTGTATATGCATGTACATGTGTGTGTGTGTGTGTGTATGTGTATGTGTATGTGTGTATGTATGCACACGTGCTCATGCATCATAATTTGTTTAGCAGTTTCAGCTCAAAGCCATGGCCATGCTGGGGCACTGCCGTTAATATAAACACACATACACACACTCTAATGTATCTATTCATTCTAAAAATATTCAGCCACATTCAAATCTATATATCTGATTGCTATTGTTTTTCACCATTTGAGAAAAGCTTCTCCTACATGCAATTCACAAGCGTAAAGGGACTTTGAAACACTGTAGAGTTTTAACCTTGTTATTTGTCTCCTCAGTGAAAGCTATCACACCACACTGATGAATCTAACAAGGCCACAAGCCCTTGTTTATAGAAATCAGCAAACAAATTATTTGCTGATGTATGCTGATGCCTACTAAATAGATAATAATGCATGGGGTGCACCCAGAACTGCAAAAATCCAAGCAATAATGTATATGTCCATTTAAATCTGGCAGATTTTAAATGAGGCTATCATATTGCTAATTTCATTATTTGCACTCTACCTATATTTACCCTACCTTTGGTATTCAAGTGCTAGTTTTTCCACTTTGTGTTACATTCATATGCTTGTATTTGAAAATCCTTTTGAAAACAACAATGTGTACCTAAGTAAATAGAACAACATAAGTTTGCAGTTTTATTTTATTTGAAAAACAAAAAAAGATCAATAAAAAAAGAAGACATAATATACTCACACCATAAAATATTCCAAATTTTTTGGGAAGACTGACATTCATAGATTTGGGAATATATTTAGCCAAACTTGCAATAAGAGGATCCTTATATCCCCAAATAATGTCACCAACAGTCAACGTCTTGAAGGGTTTGTCCATAAATGTGAGCATATTTACAAGTGCTTGTATAGTTGCATTTGTGTATCTTACAAAATTGACCACAGTCTGAAATGATCAGGTATTAGAAAACAGTATAAATCAGAAGTTTTACTAGAAAATAAAGCTTGAGAGTGTTAAAAGTGAACATTTTGAAACCGTTCCTATGGCTTAAATATTGTGTAAACATGTAGGATTACATCAAATGTGCAATGCTCAGTTCACACCTTCTTATTTGATTATATTACTGAAAGAAATATCTGATTTGATATTAGTCAAAAAGTAAATAAAGTCAGAAAAAATATTGCTCTACACATGTGATCAGTATTTGATCTAACTATAACAGTTAGTCACTACTAACTACTATAGCCATTGTGACTAACTGTTGTAGATACTATTATAGATATTAGCCTGTAGTTCATACTTTACCTGCAACTCTATCCTAATCACTCTTAGGAAAACTTTTCTCAGCACCTTTTCTCCATACTCTATTCTCACCACCATATACACATAACCACTATGTATAAAAGATTTTCCAATCATTGTAAAACAATGACGTGAGCAGCTGTGACAGAATTCCTCTCATTCCCCTCAAATGCTCAAAAGAACTAAATCCTATCCTCACCAAACTCCTCAAGATTCTATTACAATCCCAATCCTTGGAAACCTGCTACAATATCCAAACAGATTATTGACCAATCATATTCCACCACAAAACTGATGATTTCAGTTGTCAATAATCTTCTCTTTCTTCCTTGGGTGTCTCTCCCTCCAAAGAAGGATATACTAGATATTTGTTCTCATTGTTAAGCGCTGGTCACTCACCCTTCAACAAGAACAATATCATTGCACTTGATGTAAGCAAAGATTTCAACCATATCTTGCATGAAAATCACCTGGAATATGGTTCAAGTCCATCTTTCATTTCTTGGATCAGAAATTTTCTGCAAAATTGTAGCATATGCCAACAGAATTCTCTCTAACCCACACTATTAATTTTTGATGCACCTCAAAAGACGTTGATATCTCCAACACACTTCCAACAGCATCAAGATATAACCACTAACAACACACATTAAAGAAACAGTTTTGAAAAAAATATAATAAAGATGCAATAAAACCCTTAAAAATCACAAATGCTAGGCTTCACAATCTCAAATAATCTCTCATGGTAAACATATACATGTATCATTGCCAAAATAGCATCACAAGGACCAGGGTAAAGTAAAGATTTCTTTTGGTCATGAATGACCATGGGATTACACCTAGAAAGGTCCCCTCCAAAGCACAAGTCGAGACAAGATTGTTTATGGAAGACCAGCAGTCACTCATACATACCAGTCTCCCCTTTCCATGCCACTGATGTTGTCCAAGGGAAAAGCAAAGACAAATACAGCTTGGTACCTGTGACATCACAACTCATTTCTATAGCTGAGTGAAATAGAGCAATGTGAAATAAAGTGTCTTACTCAAGAGCACTGCATACAACCTGAAATTGTAATCACTACCACATGATTGTGAGCCTGATGCTCAAACCACTGAGCCATGCACCATCACAGGGGCAAGGTTTCCAAGAAATACTTTAGCCCTAATCAATTGCTGACCCTCTACAAGGACCTAGATTGGAGTCTTGCTCTACAAACTTCCAAGACAAAATCAAAAAGAAAACCATCTGATTGGCAGGAGCTCATAAATACAGAGCTACTTATCTCTCTCTTCTCCTGGTTCTGCTTCTCTGAACTAACAAGCTTTCTACTAACACTATTTAGGTCCACCTGATGCATCTGATAGTTTCTGCTATATTTCACTCCAAAACTTACACTAAATACATTTACTCAGTCATTCTTTTTTTGAGTTGCACACTCCTGGAATTCTTTCCTTGCCCATGTTTTCTCCTACATACACTGACCTACAGGTATTCAAGCTAAAGATGAAAAATAGTGATCTCAGTAAAGAGAACAAAATATTAGTTGCTAAGTAGGAATTGCAGATAATATACACAAAATTGATTAATGATGGTTGGTGACGTTAAGACAGCAAGAAATACAATTTCACCCGTCAAAGAAAGTAGACTGCTGCAACAAGACCATTTTGCAGTTAGGTCAAATACTGCAATGAATATATGAGATAACTTTAGAAGGACAAAGATACTGCCTTTCATCCTTTGGCCAATTAGTTAAAATCAAATTAGAATCTGATGCAAGGGTTGCTGCAGTAATATAAAAACATATGTTTATGTTGTTAGCTGTCTATAAACACAGTAACAGGGTTTTAATCATTGCTATGCTTTTTTTACCTTTTTCAATAAGACGTAGGATATGGTTTTTTTCCCCCTAAAATTATAGTACCCCAGCAAGGTCAAAGGTTCACTGGCAAGAATCAATAAAAGAGTAAAAGAAAATCACAACAAAATAAAGTGGATGGCATAATTGGTAGAACTTTGGGCAAAAAAACGTTGTGGCATTCAGTTTGTATCCCTTTATGTTCTGAGTCCAAATTCTGTCATGGCTGACTGTCTTTCATCTTTCAAAAGTTAATCAAACAGGTACCACTGGGGACAATATAGCCTTAATCTTCTAGCATTTAAACTGGCCATATCTGGCCAAAATATTCTACTTGTTTTATGTACAAAGTGCCCAGATCTAGCCTCTTACATCAACCCTATAATGTCATTCTAAAAATTAACACTTACCTCATCAAAATCTCAAAGCTACAAGATAATGCGTGATTAATTAAAAACGATATGAATAAACTAGCATTACTTTTCACAGAATAATGTGAATGCCAAAGGGTTAAAGGTGCCAGAGTCCAAGTATGGCAACAGCCTAGTGGGTGAAACCAGTAAATAAATAAAATAAATAAACGAGTAAACCTTTATGAAGTAACATACCAAAACTGGGAGGTTTGGTGTAACAACAACATTACTTTCAGGCCCTACAGACTTCTCTTTGTCAAAGATGTAGTATTTCTTTTCCCGATATGATACTGTACCATTTTTTAGGACAACATCAACCTTTTCAATATGTTCCCTGTAATTCAAGAAATTACCCAATTAGACAAAAGCTGAGGATGAAAAGGAAGAAGAGGAATGGAGATCGAGAAAGAAAAGTGGGGAGAGAGAAACGTAT
Organism: Octopus bimaculoides; assembly: GCF_046866305.1. NCBI lineage: Eukaryota > Metazoa > Mollusca > Cephalopoda > Octopoda > Octopodidae > Octopus > Octopus bimaculoides. The sequence continues at coordinate 87,855,696 of NC_142932.1, read as the reverse complement.
GTGAGTGGTAGTACGTGCATGAGAGAGAAGGAAAATAGGCAGAACTGTATAGAAGGGAGGGCAGAGTTGAAGTGCTACTGTGAGTGAGGAATGTGTTGAGAAGTTGGTGAGAGAGAGAGAGAGAGAGAGACAGACAGACAGAGAGACAGACAGACAGAGAGACAGGCAGTGTGTGTGTGTGTGTGTGTGTGTGTGTGTGTGTGTGTGTGTAAAAAGGAAGAAGGAGAGAAGAGTTGAAAAGTGTGTAAGAGAGAATGGTGTTATGAATTAAAGTAGGATGATGGAGAGAAAAGAAGGGAAGAGTTAGAGAGAGAGAGAGAGAGAGAGAGAGAGAGAGAGAGAGAGAGAGAGAGAGAGAGAGAGAGAGAGAGATGAAACCTACCTGTATGTGTATGGGCCAGTTTCTGTAACTGCAGGGTTTGTCCCATTTTTCTGGATTGCTTTACTGTTGGTGTAGTTGAAGACATATACTTGGAAATATACAGGAATCGGAGGTTTGAGCCAATTATTGAATGACTCTGAATTATTGGTTAAAGGCACTTGCTGATTGGATTAGTGCATTAATGGAAGAGAAAAGAACAAGTTTCATTTTTTGTGAAATGTTTACTATAAATATACATATGCTATATTACATAGTTTATTTTTGACAAAAAAAAAAAATGAAAACAGAACACACTCAATGTTTAGTATGTGTGTGTATAAATACTGGGTTAAAAAATATTCTTGGATGGAAAAACAAAATCAAAGGCAGCTTTCATCATTTTCTATCCAAGAGGCTTTTTTTTCAACCCAATATTTACATGTTATTATTTATAGTTTTACATGTACTTTGAATCCAATTCCAGAAAAGAATTATTCCACATTCTCTCTCTCTCAAAAAAACAAAACAAAACAAAAACATCCATCCATCCATCCATCCATCCATCCATCCATCCATTCATACATACATACATAAATCGTTAGTAGTTCATATATCTGAAAAAGAAGCACACTCTAAAACATTAGATCAGTAATATATTTATAGAAGGGTGATTGTTATGGTTGGTCAGAGAATGACAATTGGTTTTACACCTATTAAGTACTTAGTTGTATAGGTGACTCATCAGACTCAAATGATCAGAGGCACATAACCTCTCTACATGTTTTTCTCCCTCCGGTTGTATAGAGATTATGTTGCTTTTGAATCTGATGAGTCATCTATACAGCTAAGCGTTTTATAGGTGCAAAACCAATGGTTACTCTCTGACTGGTCATAATAATGAACCTTCTAAATATATATATACGTGACCGCGTGTGTATCGTTGGCGATTATCTTTCTCCGTCTTCCCTTCTTTGGACTTTTTCTATATTTCTGATGAAGAGCTCCGCTCGAAACGTGAAATCCTCTTTCTTTTCTTTCTTTCCCTGAGTGTCCAATAACACTGTACTTATTCCACATCCTCGCGTTGTTGTTTTTTCATGTTTTTTCTTGCTTATTCATGTTTGGATTGACTATATATATACATATATATATATATATATATATATATATATATATATATATATATATATCGAGACCTTTGGAGATATGCTGTGCTTGAGAAGACCTGGCAAGCCAAGTGAGACTGTAACCGTGGCCTATGCCAATGCAGCATAACCAGCCCATTTAAGAGTACCCTTCAATCATTGGGCAATAAACTGTTGAGGCAAGTGAAGTCATTGTCGTGTCCAATGACAGTACCACCTGATTGGCACCTGTGCTGGTGGCATGTAAAAAGCACTGTTCGAGTGTGGTTGATGCCAGTGCTGCCTGACTGGTCCCATGCTGGTGGCACATAAAAAGTACCATTCGAGCGTGGTTGTGCCACCTGACTGGCTCCTGTGCTGGTGGCACATAAAAAGTACTATTCAAGCGTGTCCAATGCCAGTACTGCCTGACTAGCCCTCGTGCCGGTGGTATGTAAAAAGCACACGCTACACTCTTGGAGTGGTTGGCATTAGGAAGGGCATCCAGCTGTAGAAACATTGCCAGATTGGAGCCTGGTGCAGCCTTCTAACTTGCCAGCCCTCAGTCAAACTATCCAGCCCATGCCAGCATGGAAAGAGGACGTTAAAGGACAATGATATATATATATATATATATATAGTGAGTTCAAACAAGAAAAATGACAAAAAAACAACAACAAACAACAACGCGAGGACGTGATACAGATATTGTGTTACTGGACGCTCATGAAAGGAAAGAATACACATACACACACACACACACACACACACACACACATATATATATACACATACAGTAACTTTGACAAAAGAATACAATGAATACATGGGGTGTGAAAAATCAAACATTTCAGATAAAGTCCTTCTTCAGGGAAAAATTGACAGGAGTGAAATTAAAGAGAAACGGAAGAGTTTTGCATCATCTAAGAAAAACTGGTTGCAGTTGATAAGGAATGCAAAACCACTGGAGCTTCATACAGAGACAGAAAGAAGCAGGAGAGTAAAACTGGGTCAGAGATATAAAAGGAAAGAGGATGGAATAAGGAGAATAAGTAGGCAAACACTCCATGTATTTTAAACATTTTCATCATGCATTGGCCCCTTATGGGTGAGACTGTACAAATGGTCATGGTGCATCATAAGGTGAAGACATGCCTTGTCAGGTGACTTGTCAAGAAGTACCATGTTCTTCACTCTCCATTTTATTTATTTCAATTATAATACATGCTGGTATACATCAATCGGAATGAAGAACAGTTCTCTTAATACATGAAAGGCTTCTTTCAGGTTTTGTCTATCAAATACATTGATTAGAATTTACTTGGCCTGGGGCTATAGTAGAAGACACTTGCCCAAGACGGCATGCAGTGGGATTGAACCCAGAACCATGAGGTTGTGAAGCAAACTTCTTAACTATACAACCATGCTTCTCCTGTTAACTTGATGCCATGTGGTGAACATAACTGGAAACTGTAATTCAGGCAACTGAGCATAAATGTTCCCATAAACATGGTTTCCTTTTTTGTGTCCCGAATAATTTCAGAATCTAATCACTCAGTCTCTGCAAATTGTTGTCATCTTAGTATTATGTGCATGGAATGATGCATTGCCATTCATGTGGATTCTCAGGTCATGCACCAACTATGACTCTGGGGTAGCACAACACCCCTGATTTTGTACATTCATACACATGCATCATACAGTCTGCCTTTTACTCTAAGGCCCTTCGATTCTAGTCCTTGCTTCCACAACTGAAACTTCTCTAGTTCTGATAGTAACTCAGTAATTAGCGCAAGGTCATCAGCATAGAGGAGCTCCCAGGGGCATCCTGCGTTATTGCCTGGAGGATTATGATAAATAGGAGGGGGCTGAGCATTGAACCTTGGTGGACCCCTACCTCTACCCAGAATTCTTCACTGTACTCGTTGTCAACCCTCACGTTACTGACAGTGTCTCTGTACATGGCTTGCATGTGTGTGTGTGTGTGTGTGTGTATGTGTGTGTGAGAGAGAGAAAGATAGAGAGAGAGAGAGAGGTGAGAGCATACAGCATTAGAACATGAAAATATACCACTAGAGTTTGAGAGTTACTACATGAAATGTGTTAAGGATCTGATGTCATACTTAAGCTATTTAATAACTTGAAATTCTTTGGATACAACCCACTCCCAAATGACATAGCTAAGGACATTAGAAAGTTAAAAGTTGCTAAAAATGTCATTGTATTTATTTTCTGATAAGATATGTACAAAGTTAATACTAATAAGTTTAATCAGCTAGTACTTAGCATCACTAATAAGTACCAGAAAATTACTGATAAAACATATAACTCTACAAATAAATAAGCTAAGGTAATTGCAAAAAAAAAGAAAAAAATCCATATAGATAACAGAGATGAGTTCTTAGCTAAATGTGAAGCAACTATAACATTAAACAATCTGTTATATGGACTGTTAGATATGTAATTCGTCTGACGTTCCGTGTGTCATGTGGTTCGTCTGAGTTCATTGTTTCATTGTTGTTGTCCTGTGGGACTGTCGTAGTAAAATGTCATTGATATATATATATGGCGGACATGACTTTTGTTTATTCATAACGAACATTGGGTGAGTGCGTTCTTTGTATGTAATTGAACAACAAATGTAATAATTAAACTGTATAACTCGTTATGTTATCTCTACGAGTCACCCGAGGGAAACATAACAGAGTTTATTGGCGTCGCCAATAGGACCGATAGGATACATGCTTACTTTACCGTAAAATTATTCATCGTAATAACAATGGCTGAAAAACAGACAGTAGAACTTATTAAATTGTTTAGGGAACAAATGGACAAGCAAATGCAACAACATCAGAGAGATATGGACGCTCTGTTAAAACTGTTTGGTGCTCGACAAGTTGAAGGCGATTCTAGTGGCTATTTTTCAGCTGCTTCAACAACAGTGTCGATTCCACCATTTACTGCATTTGATTCAGCGACAGAACTATGGCCTGATTACTGGTCAAGATTCCGTACATTTGTGGCTGCTAATGCTGTACATGAAAAACGCATGGCACAAGTGTTCCTGACCAATCAGACTGCTACTGTTTACAAACAACTTGCTAATCTGGCTACCCAACAAAATCCGCCTAAAGATATCAACAACTTGATAATGGACGAAATCGTTGACTTCATGAAGGAACAGTTCGACCCTAAACTTTTCATTGTGAGAGAGCGTTTCAAGTTTTGGAGTGATATGCAGCGGAAGCCAGGCGAAACTCTCCAGGAGCTGGCAGCACGTATACGCCAGGATGCAGCTACCTGTGATTTTCCAGCGATCACCAACCCACAGGATGAAGCTCTGAGACATAGATTCATATGTTCGGTTAACAATGAAGCGGTTCTGAAGGCGCTTTTTAAGATAAAAGACTCAGAACTAGATTTTGCCCGTGCTGTCCAGGTTGCCATTGAGACTGAAGACGCAGCAAAGGTTGCAAAAGAAACTGTATACGGTTCCAAAACCAAGCAGGTGTACAAGGTCCAGCAGAACAGGAATAAGAGTCCTCAAAAGAAACATCAGCAGTCTTATTCCACAAACCAGGAGAAATGCTGCCGATGTGGAAAGGCCCACAAAGCAACAGACTGTCCTTTCAGGGAAACCAAATGTCATTTTTGTGATAAAAAGGGTCATTTGCAAGCGGTGTGTAGGAAAAAACAACATCAGCAACGCAATGGTCATTCACAAACTCCCGTGAAAAGAATCACAAAAGCTGAGCTAGTCAAGGCGATCCTAGGTGAAGTTTCCCGAGGCACTCATAGTTTAATTGTGCCAGTAACAATCCAGAACAGACTGTTCACAATGGAATTGGACACTGCTACTACAGGCAATTTTGTTTCCTTGTCAGTCTGGAAACAACTTGGAAGACCAAAGCTGCAAGATGTCAAGCATCGCTATGAATCTGCCAGCAAGCACAACCTGCCTGTTCTAGGAACTTTCATGGGCCAAACCAAGGATCCAACAACTGGTAAGCAGGATCTTATACCTTACATAGTCACCAAGATCTCTGATCTTAATTTGCTGGGTCGGAATGCTATCCAGACTCTGGGAATTTCCGTAGACACTGCTCTAGGTTTGAAAAGCATAGACAGCCAAGCTAAGAGGGAAGGTGCAGAAGGGATGTATCCAAAGACCTCAAGCGAGCCCTATGTTTCCCTGCAGCAAGATTGTCACAACATGTGTGATGAATTTCCAGATCTTTTCAAGCAAGAATTGGGATGTCTCAAGAACTTTGAACTGGAAGTGAAGTTCAAATCGGACGCAACACCAGTCTTTCACAAGGCACGTCCGGTCCCATTTGCTCTTCGTGATGACCTGGCCAAAGGTTACGAAGAAGGCATCGCCAAGGGAATCTGGAAGCCAGTCCAATTCAATGAATACGGAACGCCAGTGGTACCGATTCGTAAAGCACACGCTTCAAGCAACCTGAAGCCCAAACTACGGATTTGTGGTGACTACTCTGTGGGAATTAATGACCAACTTGCTGATCACCGTCATCCAATGCCACTCCCTGCTGAACTGATGCAGAAACTCGGAGGTGGATTCGGATATACAAAGATAGACCTTGCTGATGCCTATAATCAGATCAAGCTGGCTCCAGAAAGTCAACGCAGACTCGCACTCAGCACTCACCGTGGAGTACTCCTGCAACAACGACTCCCTTTCGGAATCAAGTCAGCACCTGGTTACTTTCAGGAGATCATGGAAAACCTGACCCATGATCTACCTGGAGTGGCCGTCTTCCAGGATGACATGCTCGTCAGTGGGAAAGATGCAAACAGTCACTTAAACAACCTAAAGTGTCTGCTCACACGTCTAAGCGACAATGGACTCAGATGTCGCCGTGAAAAGTGCCAGTTTGCACTACCCAGTGTAGAATACCTTGGACACATTTTGTCGGCTGAAGGGATCACTAAGGGATCCAAAGTCGAAGCAGTCTTAAAGATGCCATCTCCAACGAACGAATCAAGCTTGAAATCTTTCCTAGGTTCAGTTCAGTTTTATGGAAAGTTTATCCCAAACCTAGCCAGTATAGCAGAGCCACTCTATTGCCTTACGAAAAAGTCAACTATTTGGAAGTGGGGAGATGAGGAACAGTCAGTTTTTGATCACTTGAAAAATGTACTTTCATCAAGTCAAGTTCTGATACACTTTGATCCAAACAAAACTTTGGGACTGGCTTGCGACGCATCAAACGTTGGTATTGGAGCAGTCCTGTTTCACCGCTATCCTGATGGAAGCGAGCGCCCAATAGCCAATATGTCCAAGACTCTTACTTTTGCACAGCGTAACTACAGTCAAATTCAAAAGGAAGCCCTAGCTATCATATTTGGCTTGCAGAAGTTTTACCAATATTTGTACGGTCGTAAATTCGTACTCGTGACTGACCACAAGCCACTGACATCACTATTCAGTCCGAGGAAAGGGACGCCACTTCTCGCTGCTAACAGACTAGCACGATGGGCCCTGTGGCTGAACCAGTTTGACTACACCATTGAATATCGGAAATCAGCAGATCATGGCAATGCTGATGCCCTCAGTCGCTTGCCATTCGGTGATGACAACGACTTTGACAGAAAGGAAAATGGTGAAGACATAGACATGGTGTGTGCCATCAAAGCTCTTAGTATTCAAGTCCAACCTGTGGATGCTAACGTCCTCCGTCAAGAGTCAGGGAAAGATCCAGTGATATCTACAGTGATGCGCTACGTCCGTGAAGGCTGGCCACCAAAGAACATGGAGATCAATGACGAAGTCAACAAGTTCCGTAAGTTATCAAACTCACTTAGTATCTGTCATGGATGCCTTATACATGGATCTAGAGTTGTGATTCCACATAGCTTGCAGCCAAAGATCCTCAATCTTCTGCATCTCGGACACTTTGGCATGGAACGCATGAAACAGCTAGCAAGAACTGCTGTATATTGGCCTGGTATCGATGCTGCTATAGAGATAGCCAGTCGACGATGTGATTCATGTAACGAACATCAAAGGCAGCCATCTAAGCCTCCAGTTCACCCATGGATGTTACCAGAAAAGCCGTGGAGCCGCTTACATCTGGACCATGCAATAAATTTTATGGGTAGAGATTGGCTGGTGATCACAGATGCTTATTCCAAGTACCCATGCATTCATCCTACTTCCTCCACGTCCTCCAAAGCCACTTTGAATCTGCTTGAGGAAGACTTTGCGCACTTCGGATTTCCTCACACACTGGTCACTGATAATGCACCAACTTTTACGTCTGAGGAGTTCCAGAGCTGGTGCAAAGAACGCGGGATCACACACCTGACAGGGGCACCTTACCACCCAGCTACCAACGGAGCAACAGAACGTTTGGTGCAGACCTTCAAACAAGCTCTGAGGAAGTCTTCTCTTCCGCCAACACGAGCACTTCAAGAATTCTTGATGCAGTACCGGAGAACACCAACATCCTGTGGATTCTCTCCAAGTGAACTTTTGAATAACCGGCAGATACGAACAAGGATTGATTCTCTGCTGCCATCGCCAACACACATTGCTCAAGGCAAACAGTCTAAGGAAGCACATAAGTCTCAGGTGACTCCAAGCTCGGCTGATGTCGCTAAAGTTACCAGGCAGTACAAGGCCGGAGATCCTGTGTATGCACTCTACTATGGACCTCGCCGAGACAAAGATCCCCGATGGGTACCAGCAATCATTAAGAAGTCATTGGGTACTCGCTGCTTTAACGTGAAGGTCATACCTCATGGCCCGATGTGGAGACGACACTGGGAACAGCTGCGACCGCGGTACACAACTGAGGAAGACAATGAACCTGGTGATGCAGAAAACACTGTATTTGAATTTGCAACAGATCACCCGATGGAGATCTCGGAAACTGTGCCACTAACACAAAGACAAACCAGACCCAAGACCATGTTACCCGTTCCAAAGTATGGACCAGACAACCCAAGACGGTCCAAGAGAACCCGTAAAACCCAAGAGAGACTTTGCTGTTGATACTTCTTGTGTAGCATCAATTTCAGTGGGGAGGTGTTATATGGACTGTTAGATATGTAATTCGTCTGACGTTCCGTGTGTCATGTGGTTCGTCTGAGTTCATTGTTTCATTGTTGTTGTCTTGTGGGACTGTCGTAGTAAAATGTCATTGATATATATATGGCGGACATGACTTTTGTTTATTCATAACGAAAATTGGGTGAGTGCGTTCTTTGTATGTAATTGAACAACAAATGTAATAATTAAACTGTATAACTCGTTATGTTATCTCTACGAGTCACCCGAGGGAAACATAACACAATCATAGTGCCAAGTTGATAAACAAGCCAAATTAAAGGTTAATTAACCACATTAGAATTAAGTTAGGACTAACCACTAAAAAATATTCAAGATACAAAACGATTAAGAAAAATATAAATCTACAACAATGGACCAATATTATAAATAAGTTTCATGTTGGGTTTGCTCAAATTAATATTTTAGTTTTTTACTCTTCAATTGCTTGATTCCTGCAAATTAAAGGATTAAATTGTATATGCAATTTCACCAGTATTTTAAAGAAATAAAAGTGATAATGTACACATGCAAGACTGTGCTCTTCAGAAGCAGGGTGGCTTGGGAACAAAATGAAGTTTGACTGCTGGTCTATTTCTTGTCCTGATGGGATCATATGACTATGCTGACTCATATGACTTCATCAGCTTATATACATTACACCACTTAAAATACAAATTACTAAATGCAATGTCAAGCTATACCAAGATGAGGGTTTAGTGGTGTTACATGTATGCAAAAACCAGTGATTCTCAAACTTTTCAGTCCTCTATAAAATGCAGGATAATTAACATGGAAAAAGTACATTCGTACACCATATTTTCCGGACTATGAACCATACTGCCCATAAACCTGCAACCCTGTAAACGACAGCTTAATCCACACAATAGCTCATTAGGATACCATAAATACACATGAAAATATGGGGAATCAATTGATCATTTGGTCACAAAACAAATGAGAAAATAAAACAGTCTGAAAATATCCCCAGCATCCTGTATCAACTGTGTAAGACCCATTTATGCCTATTTGGCAGAAAGAAACCGTAGGTCATACACCAAAAATTACAGTGGTTCTCAGGTTTTTGACATCACCTTCCCCTTTCACCATGTTTTGGGATGTTATTCCTCCCCATTGGAAGGTCATTCCTCATATTGATTATCTAAGAAGTGCATTTCAACCAATTTAGCTGTTTTCGGCAGAAGAATTGCAATAGCATCCCAAAATGTATAGAAGTTTCTGCCAGTTGGACCACTAGTATGCACAGAAAACAACAATTTTAGTAGAAACATTGTCTTCTCCACCTCCCATGAAGGTTTACCATCCATTTTCTTGAATCCCTGATACATAACATGACAAAAAAAAAATTATATCAGAAATTATTTATTCACAAAAGCAGACCCTCTGTCATTTTATTTACAGTAAAGTTTAGTGTGATGGATGTACTTGCTTTGCAGTCACCAGCTCTTCTATGTTTGGCTCTGTTTTGGAGAGGGTAACCCTCATATCTGGTGTGACACCCAGTCGATTTTGTGACTTTGTTTTGATGGCAAGGAGAGTGGAAAACACAGCCTCACACTCATAGGTGATTGGAAATGGCATCAGTACTTTAAGAGCCATCTTTGTGACATCAAGACATGACTGACATTTCAATCCAAAAGTCAAAACAGCACAGTTCACGGAAGAAAAAAAAAAAAAAATTTGGACTGCCATCATTAACCGAATCAATGAACTGCTTTTGAATTAAATTTGTTTTCTGTAGACAGACCGCTAACAGAGAGTACAAACGGATTCCTGATAAAGTGTCAGTATTTGTCAAAGTCATGAAGATCATGAAAATAAAAAGATATTTCCCTACCAAGTATTGACACATGTTGTTTCATGAGCTCAACGATATTGTCATCGACTTGAAGTTTGTTTTCATCAATAAACATGTATAGTCAAGGAAATGATGCAAAGTTCTTTCTATCCAGCTTTGGATGCCAAAGGTCAAGCTTCATTTTGAAAGCAGTTTTTCATAGTTATATCTTTCCCTTGCAGTGAAAGATTGGTGGCATTCATTGACTCGAATATGTCCACCAAAAATGCCAAGCAGATCAGAAAACGAACATCAGAGAATTTGGCATGCAAATCTGGCTTGGCATTTTATAAAAAATCATGGACTTATTTTCGTAGAAGAAAGACCCTCTTTATTGTTTTTCCTCTCAAAAGCCATCTCACATGTGAGTGCAACAGAAGTGCTTCAAATTCAGAATTGCTTTCTTTGCACAACTCAGCAAACAGAAGGGAGATGAGTGCATTCACTTTGATAAAATACATCATGTAATTCAGAACATTTTTTAACTCATCTGGCGGAGTTTTCACCATTAGTGCTTGTCAACGATGTGTACAGTGTACACCAATAGCACCTGGAGACTTTTCTTTCACAAAAGTTAAAAAATTGGTAAGGTAATCAAGCATTGCTGGAATGCATACTAATGACATGTTCCCAGTTGATATCACGTGCCTCAAAAACTTTGTCCACTTTGTTAAATATTTCTCTTGTGGCTGTTTTGGTGCTGAGGGTTTCGCAAAACAGGAATTCATCTTCCAGGTGAGTGTTATGTTCATAACATACATAGATGCAAAGTTGGGCTAAGTTGGCAACATCCATCATTTCATCAAGCTGGATCACGAAAAAGTTAAAAAGAGAGACCACCTGCAACAGAATGTTATCAGACAGCTCAGTTATTTGCTTGCTAACAGTCTCATATGAGAGAGAGAGACATGCTTCAGCATCTGATAACTTCCTAGCACATTCAATGTGGTATCTTTGCAACAAAGCAATATCAATGGTATCATGGGGCTTTTTGGCAACATCTATTTCCTTGAAACCTAAAAGGATGTTTTTAATGTCCAGCAAAGACATTCCTGCATGATCAAGTGTGGATTTTGTCAATCTGTCAGCTTCGTATCTGAAGAGGTCGATATCTCTATTGACTGAACCGGGATGCCTCATTTCAAAGTGCCTCTTTAACTTGCTGAGCTTTAGTGAAATAGACACCAAAACCTTGGAGCAGAAGAAGACACTGTGGCTTCTCTTCTCTACCAGGCTTTATCACAGTAAAACCAAACTTCAAATAAGATTTGTCATATCTCCTTTTTGTCTTTGGAGGCATTGTAAAAAAAAGATAAAATTCAGTAAACAAAGTTAATATAATTATAGTGCATTTTTATTTTGCATTTATCATATACTACGGGTGTGCATATATGCCTTATTGTAGCCAGCTTTTGGGTGTACTAATTAGCAATAAAGCTTACCTCTCACTATTAATGGTGGAAGAAAACCAAAGTATATGTGAGCATTGTTTTGTCCACTGATAAATCTCCATGAATTGATAACCATTGAGAAGACAGTTCTGTCAGAACACATCACCATGAAAAACAGCTATGCCTTATAAAGCCCAGCTACCACGTGGAATGATAATGGGTGTCTGGCAAATGGCAAGGTCATGCAGGAACATGCACCGGTGAGGATAATGACAACGAGAGACATGCAAACATGTAGACTGCAATAGCAGAGTGGTGAATCATGTGAGCGAGAATACCGACAGCAAATGCACAATCAATCGTTATACCCTCATATTTTCCATTGGCCAATCACACTTGTACTAAAAATGTAATTAGCAAATGAGCATGTAGGAGTTTTTGAGGTCAATAACAAAAAAGAATGATAACATGCATAAAATTGCTGTTTTCATGATACTTCGGTGTCCCTTCCAGTCCCTTTAAAATTGTTTCGTGGTTGCCAGTTTGAGAACCACTGCTTTAGACACTTTCAGAAAAAGTCTAATTGTAATTGTTAGCAGAATAGGCCTTTACCCTTCAGCATTTAAACTGACCATATCCGCTCTAAATATTCTATCCATTTTATGTTCAAACTGACCAGATCAACTACTTACATCCACCCTACACTGTCATCCTAAAAATAAACGATCACATCATCAAAATCTTGAAGCTACAAAGTAATGTATAATTAATTCTAAACAACATGAATAAAAAAGCATTTAGAGTAATTTGAATACTGAAAGGTTACGATAAAAGTTGACATCAGTTTTACTAAGGTTGACTTCTTAGCTGCTCCACAAAACATAAAAGCAGGTAGTTATAAGGCTTTCTACAAACCCAATAAACAATTATAAAACACATCATCATCATCATCATTTAGCATCTGCTTTCCATGCTGGCATGGGTTAGACAGTTTAACTGAAACTGGTAAGCTAGAGAACTGCACCAGATTCCAGCCTGATTTGGCACGATTTCTACAGCTGGATACCCTTCCTAATGCCAACCACTCCAAGAGTGTAATGGATGCTTTTTACATGCCACTGGTATGGGTACCAGTTACATGACACTGGCATTGGCCACAACTATGATTTCACTTGGCTTGACAAGTCTTCTCAAGCAAGGCATATTGCCAAAGATCTTGGTCACTCGGCATCGTCTCTGTGAGACCCAACGTTCGAAAATCATGCTTCACCATCTCATCCCATGTCTTCCTTGGTCTACCTCTTCCATAAGTTCCCTCCACAGTTAGAGATCAGCATCACTATATCATTATATAAATATAATACACCTTAAAAACATTTTCAGAAACTTCATCTCCAATATGAATAATAGAATCACCAATCCATCTTCTAAAGACATTCTTGACAAGGCAACCACTCACTACTAAATGAAGGCTTAGCTAAACAGCAGCTTCAAGGAACACCTCTGCTGTACACCACCTACCCAAACCAAAGATTTTGGGATAGACCCCACACCTTGTTTCATTATAAATGTTAAAACTAATATAACGAAGAAATACCTGGTACTTTTAGACAAACATTTCCCAGCATAACACCAATATCATAACACTTTTAACCAATATAATATAAATATTGGTAACTACTGTGCTCCCAATATGAAATCAATAACATCCCAAACCATGATAGTTGTAGACCAGGATGTTCATGTAGAAAGAAAGAATGATGCCTTTTAGGACATGTATGCAACATCACACGTTGTTTAGAGGCATTCTTACAAGAAAAAAAAAAAAAAAAGAACATCTTGAATTGTTTAAAATATTGTATAAATGATCAAAATTGAATTAAGAAGGGCATCTATTAAATAATTTGTTTCTAATGTTGTTTTGCTTCATAGGTGCAGGAGTGGCTGTATGGTAAGTAACTTGCTTACCAACCACATAGTTGCAGGTCCAGTCCCACTGCATGGCAACTTGGGCAAGTGCCTTCTGCTATAGCCTTGGGCTGACTAAAGCCTTGTGAGTGAATTTAGTAGACAGAAACTGAAAGAAGCCCGTTGTATGTGTGTTTGTGTTTGTTCCCCCACCATCGCTTGACAACCAATGTTGGTGTGTTTACATCCCTGTAACTTAGTGGCTCGGCAAAATAGACTGATAGGGTAAGTACTAGGCCTACAAAGAATAAGTCCTGGGGTCGATTTGTCTTACTAAAGGCAGTGCTCCAGCATGGCCACAGTCAAGTGAGTGAAACAAGTAATATATGTATTAAAATTAAGGCTATTATTTTAAAGCAAGTTTAAGAATAACAGCAGAACATTCACTGGTAGAATGATTCAGTATTAAGAATAGACACAAATTTATCGTAAAGTTCAAGTTGACTGGGACAGGTTGAATAAACCGATTAGTAAAACTTGAATTCAACTTGAACTTTGCAATATGTGTGTGTGTGTGTGTGTATACACACCCACACACATATACATATACCAAAATTAATAATGATAATAATCGATGGATGGAATTTATAATTTTAATTCATCGTTGCATGCGTTTCCACAAATCACATGTTTCTTACAATTACAGCCTGTATTCCTGGGATGGTTACAGTGCGTAGTATCCATGGATATTGGGTGGATCATATTCCTGCAGTCATCTCTTCAAGGGATATGACTCATGCGTTCATTTACCCAGGCCATATTGCCTGAGGAAATGAACACATGAATATGATCCATCCAATGTCCGTAGATATGATGGACTGTACTGTAATCATCCCAACAATATGGACTATGATCATAAGGAACATAGTGATGCATTAAAATATTTATAAATTCCATCCATGATAATTATTACCACATTATATTGACACAGCTCAGCACAACCCCAAAAATCTGCTATTCCCAGCTTGTATCATTAGGCTGAAGGTGTGATAATAAAATAGGAACTTTTATATGCATATTCAAAAACATTTCCCATAAACTAACTTAAAGAACACATATATCAATATATATATGTCTATATATATATATATATATATATATATATGTGTGTGTGTGTGTATATGTATATATATGTGTGTGTGTATATATATATATATATATATATATATATATATACATATAAAGCTATATATAGATACTAGCTGATATACCTAGTAATTCCTGGGAAAGTGGAGCTTATCCATTCTCATAATTGTTTCTGCTTGACAACTGGTGTTACTGTGTTTACATCGCCAAAACATAGTGGTTTAGCAAAAGAGACCATAGAATAAGTACCAGGTTTATAAAAAAAAATAAATAAGCACTGGGGTCAATTCGTTCAACGAAAATTCTTCAAGGTCAGCATGGCTGCAACCATTAAGACTGAAACAAGTAAAAGATAAAGATAGAGATATGACAATTTTGATGTTTATTTAAAAACCTTAGGTGTAACTAGATGACTGGACATTATGAAACAGTCAGAGCAATTAAAAATGAATATATGAATAGTTTATAGAAGAAAAGCCGGAATGAAAATGAAACAAAAAAAAAAAAGAATTTAAACACCAAGTAGGTAAAGCTGCAATATGCTGTCTTAACAGAAGCACTGGAGAGTTTTGGCAAAACAAGAAGCTCCAGGCTTTGGTTTTGTTGTATTTGAAGGCCATCTTCTGCTATCAACTTTAGTTAAAAGAATATTAACCCTTTAGGATTTAAACTGGCCATATTCAGCTGAAATATTCTACTTGTTTTATGTTCAAACTGGCCTGATATGGTCTCTCAAACATATCCTACAATGTCATTCTAAAGATATATAATTGCATCATCAAAATCTCAAACCTACGAGGTAATACATGATTAATTCAAAATAATGTTTATAAATAGCATTACATTTGATAAAATAATCTGAAGGGTTAATGAACTCAGAGAAAATTCAGCTGATAAGATTGCACGCTATGAATCAGAAGTGAAAGGTTTGTGTGATGATTTCACCTCATATTATTCTGACACTTCCAAATATTTACATAAGACCCATTTCAATATATTGTAGAAAGGTTCATGTGCATGTCAGAATTAGCGAACAGTTTTGAAATTGATGTGGACAGTATTAAACTTATAATATCATTTTACAAAGGTGATATTGACCAGAAATTAGTAAACAAGTGTTATATCAAAGAATGTTTGCACCTTAGAAAAGCTCAGGACACATAAGAAAAGATGTTGTCAAGAATGCAATGTACAGAAGTTTTTCAGCTTATTTGTAAGCAACACCTAATTGAACAGTTCCCTAATATTGGTTTCAAATTTTAGCACAAGGCAACCAATTTCGGAGGAAGGTGTAAGTCAATCACATCAGCCTCAGCTCTCAACTGGAACTTATTTTATTGACCCTGAAAAAATGAAAGGCTAAGTTGACATTGGCAGAATTTGAGCCCAGAATGTAAAGACAGATGAAATGTCACTGAGGATTTTGCCTGGCACAGTAACGATTCTGTTCGCTTTACCACCTTAGAGTTACCTAATATTACTGATATGTTTAAGGTGTACTTGACAATATCTATCATGAGCTGTGAAATAGGAAAAAAAAAATTTTCAAACCTATCCTTTATAAAGAACAAATGTCAATCGTGACTGAAAAGCACTAAAATTCTTTATGTATAGTGTTTCCAGAAAATGATAGGATTTTTTATAACAAAACTGTGCGTGAATACATTGCTAGAAACAAAGAGTATATTGTAAAATATGCTTCCTATAGCATATATTACACCATTAACACTATTTGACATACATCCCATGAAATAATATAAGTAAACAAATAGTGGTATTCTAATCTTTTGCGTGTACAATGTTAATTTCATGTCATGTGCCATTTTCCCAAAATCCTCTTTCATTTGATGAAGATATTTTAAACTCATTGCATTTCTGATCTTTCTGATACCTAAGGATGGTTATCGATGTGTTCGAGCCTTTTCTCAAACGTATTTCAAATGTATTTCCAAAGAATGAAAAAGCAAAGTTACTTCACTTTGTCTTACTCGTTTTGCCCCACCTAAATTTGTGTTTTGCATGCTCAAAGAGAACAAGGATAATTTTCTGAAACAGTGTTCTGAATATGCTTTAGTGTTTCTAATGCATTTAGAGAAGGTCATTTGCTTAGCTGACATAGCATTTGCAAAGTATTGAACATTTGTAAAAAACAAAAAACAAAAGAAATTTTTCTCAAAGTAAAAATTGCTATAAATATTACTCATTATGCCCCACCCATCCCTACCCAAAATCTGAGATTGTCCTCCACCACAAAAATAAAAACACTCTAAAGTGGCTAAAAAAATTATAAAATATCCAACTGTAATTTATGCCATTTTTTCCCAACATTTTCATTCAAGTTAGTTGACAAGCTTGAAGGAGTGACTTCACTTGGTTGTATAGGTGATCGAACAAGAAATACTGAATACAACTATCTAAAAGTATTCCTGAGGAGAGATGTCGAGCAACCCAAAACTTTTGTCTTGCAGTTTCCCCAGGTTCCGACCTTGTGGGTGTTTGTATACAAAGTGGGATCATCTAGATCGGTGAAATGCAGTCTATTGCTATGCATATTATTTATATTATTTACATTTGACAGATATTTGTCCTCATCTTGTTTGTTGTTAACACAACGTTTCGGCTGATATACCCTCCAGCCTTCATCAGGTGTCTTATTATTATTATTATTATTATTATTATTATTATTATTATTCAAGTCACATCGAAAAATACCTCAGGAATGAGAACCCAGGTTCAAAATTTCCCCAAGACACCAGACGAAGGCTGGAGGGTATATCAGCCAAAACGTTGTGTTAACAACAAACAAGATGAGGACAAATATCCGTCAAAAGTAAATAATGTACATAATTCCTCATCTCTTAAATATAGAACTGTATTATTATTATGCATGTTCTAATGATTGCACAGTTGATTATATAGGCAGGCCACACGTTACTCTGTAAATGCATTTCAAGGAGTAGTCTTGTATATTTTCGAATAAGAACGTAAACAAGCCTGATTACTTCTACATTGAATTCGATTGCTGTTTCTTGGTGGACAAGAAGAAGTTTTCTAGATTGAGGAGTCGAAAGTCTACTAAAGAAAGTATTACTGATATTTCCTTTGAAAGAATATTTCAACTCGTTGATCTAGAGGGTCTCTTCTGGGTCATCACGCCCAGAGTGACAAATAATAGTACTTGTAAATAAATAAATAAATAATAGTACTTGTAGCAAATAGTTTATGTCACTACTGTAATAGATCAAACTATATATACACAGTTATATAATCGATCGAGATTGAGGAGTCGAAAGTATTACTAATATTTCCTTTAAAAGGATATTTCAACTCGTTGATCTCGAGGGTCCCTCCTGGGTCAGCAAACGTTTGAAACGTTAGTGCTTTTCATCTTTAAAAAAAAAAACCTGATGACTTTTGTGCTTGCTCTGTATTCTAACATACTTTTTCTATTCGTTTGAGTTTACGACAATAATATGGAGTGCCTTTCCGAACGGTCATCCGGTCCTTTACCTGTAGGCTGTAACATTAGGGAGACTTGACAGTTATTTCTAGCATATCTAATGTCTCCATAAAGGCTCTCTCACGAGTTCAACGTACACAACAAATGGGTGTGTTAGAGCATGATGAAACTGCGATATATTCGTAAACAGAGACACACACACTAACACACAGAGCCAGTAAAACAAAAAGAGAAAGGTAGGTGTCAAAATAATTTAAACATAAAATGGATTGAGTAACAGACGAGAGAGAAAATAGAAAGAATAGATCAATAAAGAGGCAGTCAAGGAAAACAATGATAAAGATAAAACCGAGAGTTAGATAAATATACAAAACAGCGAAAGAATCAGAACGGTTGCACATACAGAATCGAAGGTGTATGTTTACGAGAGGGTTAACAAGGAGTAGAGACTGGAAAAGAAAATGTATATGATAGATGAAGGAGGGAGACAGAATATATACTCACATCATCGATTTTCTTTCGTAATATATAGCTAAAAAGTGGGAACATACCACCACCAATTGCCGCTATAACGAACCCTGAAACAAGTAATCCTATTACTGGTTTGGTAAACAACATCTTGAAAGATGTGATGTGATTAGGAGACAACTGTAAGTAGTTGACAACCAACCGAGTAAAGATTATAACTATAGAGGGTCTGCGGGTTTAAGTCAACAAGGGAGATAACTCTAAGAGGAGAGAGAGAGAGAGAGAGAGAGAGATGGATGATGTGTGTGCGTGTGAGACAAATGAAAGAGTGTAGCACACAACACACACGGGACGAATTACATATATTTTTAATAACAGTTTGACTCAGCTTCGTCTGACTTAAAGTTGCTTGGGCACGTACACACACACACACACACACACAAACATTCACAATTATAAACATGTATACACAAATACATTCTACTCTGTTCAACTTACATACATGTATAGATATATATAGATATATACGTAACACACACGGCCACAACCTTGGGCTGAAACATATAAAGGAAATAAATACATACATACACCCCTACATAATCATATACATACGTCGTCAAAGATGTACTTCCAGGATGAAGGTGAAGGACACACCCCCAGAGATAAATGCAGCCTGGCTGGTCGACGCAATCTTGTTAGGCTTGGAGGAGAAAATGTTGGTCCTCCAAGCCACGTGCATGGACCATAAGAACTGGTAGGTGCAAGGGCTTGAGTTATTAATTCAAGCCACCCCAGAAGACCTCAAAAAAATTATAGAAACAATCACTGTGGAAGATGTAGTGCTGAGGGTTAAAGTGGAGGGCAGAATCCCTAGGTGTTACCAATGTGGCCAAAAGGGTCACATTAGGGTTCACTACCCTTCATCACCCGCTGACAAAAAGGAAACTGCACCTCCACCTCCACCAGAAATCATCACAGAGATAACAAATCAAAGGAACAAGAAGGATAGGAAAAAATAGAAAAGAAAAAGAAAAAAGGAAGACATAAACTGGCAGTGTTGAGTCCCATGCCACATCCACCCAGTGCCCACTTTTCCACACCCTTCCCCTGCAACCAGTCCTCCCCCTAATCCGGGTGACATGGAAAAAACTTGCATGCACTCACAGGTGTCCCAAAACCCACAATACCCTCCCCATAAAATAAAAAAAGAAAACAAAGGAACAAAAGTATTAATTTTCTATGATCTAATGAATAAACAATTGGTAGCCGAAATCAAGACTTTGGAAAGTATGAGATTAGTAAATGCCTGTTACAAAATCCTCATGCATTTGGGATACGCGATCATAGATATAACAGATAAAAAGAAACTAGAAAATTACGAGAAAGTGAAATACTTCGAAATCAAAATAGAAAAAGAAATACCACACATGATAAGTGCCAAAAATTTATATACAAAATTTAACATTAACGTTGCAGACTTTCTTAAAAAGTAATCACAAATGAAATGATGGCGCCCGGATGTGGAACCGAGTGTCATTACATCTTTCATTTTTTCATTTCAGCCTTTCACCCGTTTTTACCTACCCACATGTTTGTATTGTTTTGTATTGTTCCATCTGTATTTCACCCCTTGTGGGTAATAAAAAATTCATTCATTTCCTGAAACATGCCAAGACTGACACGAAATCAGAGGGGGCAAGCCACTGGACGCCTCCATGCTGCTCAACATCTATGGGTCATTGCTAATGACTTGAACTGCAATATTTGGACAAGTTAGCAGCTGAGGGAACAATACAATGCCACAAACAGCACGGATGATCGTTCACACAGTGGCCGACTGAGGGTTACAATGGTATGTCAAGATCATCACCTGCACTGACAGCACTTGCAGGACTGATTTCAGAGAGCAACGGAATCAGCCAGGCAGGCTGTAGAGACTCATCACAGACCCATTTGTGCAGAAACAGTTAGCCGCCAGCTGAGATCTTTCAATCTGTCTTGTTGATGTCCAACTAGGGGTTTTATCCTCACAGATCGTCATCGACAGGCACGTCTGCAGTGGGCTCAAAAAAGGCAGAACTGGCGATATCAGCAGTGGAGGACTGTAGTCTTCTCTGACAAAAGTCAATATCGCATTTCTGTGACAGATGGCAGAGTTATGGTTTGGAGAAGAAAGGGTTGTGCCGATGGCTGTATCATGGAGAGAGACTCATGGAAAGGACAGAGCTTCATAGTATGAGGTGGAATTGCACTCAACCAGAAACTTGAACCAGTGGTCTTCCAAAACATCAGCCAAAACCAGGAGTAACCGCTGCTTGCAACATCGACCAAGTGTTGAGGCCTCACATTGTGTCATACTTTGGTGGTGGAATGATGGCTAATAATAAAAAAAAAGTGCTAATATGAAAGGTATTAAAGAGCAACAAATCCAGAATGATGCTAGCCCTCATTACACAAGTGTATAAGAGAATGATAGTAAATAGGCACATGGATAGAAAAAGAGTATATGATAAATGTAAGTAAAATAAATAGAAACTTAATACAATAATCAGTAGAGAACCAAATGTAGATATTGTAGGAATTTGCTTAGCTCTCTGCCTAACAGATTTGAAACCAAACCAAATCTACACATTTGTTCCTTGTCAGATGACTGTCTGAGTCCATTGTGTTTTGTCTGGGAGATTAATGAGAAACATCTGACCTCCTAGAACCTTTGCTGGTCACTGAAGAATCAGTCCATTGTTTTAGGTTTGATCTACTTCCTGGCCATACCCTGTATAACTTGAGATCATCTCTCTCTTGCCCTCTCTGGTTCAACCGGCTGATAGAGAGCACATATCTCTATCTGTGTCAGCCATTAACCAAGAGCAATAGCATCGGCCGAATGGAAAATAACAATGTAATCCTTACCCTTTCTTCCTCTCAGAATGCACAGCATACACACTACCAACTATCAGCAAACCACCATCACATCATTACAATTGTCAATTACTACTATGTATATTTTACTGACCACCATTGGCAAATAAATTTGTGAATGTTATTCCTTTCCTCTTCAATATTGTTATTACACTGCTTCATCCTGCTTTTGACTATCTATATATGGTGACCCTTTGCATCTTACCGCTACCTTTAGTAACTCCAATGTACACTCACATCAGTCTGTTACAATAATATATATCCTGATTACCACTGTTGGCTTTTTATGTCTATTTTTCTATACCATGAAAGGGGTTACTTTGAACACTGGGGTAACATTGAACAAAATATATCTTGTTTCCTCTTATTGCTTGTTACAAAAAATTTCTTACAGAATTGTTTAAATGTGTTGTTAAACATTAAAATTATATTTCTATGATAATATAATTTCAATACAAAAAGTAAAATTTGTAAATATAACTTTGATTATCCATTCAAAGAAAAAGTTTGTCAACTTCTTCAAATTCCCGCAAAACAAACATTTTTGCAAAATATGAATACTTTTGTCAATAGTTAAAGAACTTCTTGCATAAAAGAGACAAGCTTTTGTTAAAATATGATTTTTATGTAACTAATTAATAATTTTCTATTGAAGTGTTTTTATAACTTTGATATCTTCGTAAAAGCTTGTATAACATGATATCCCCCCCACCACTTTGATTATCCAATGGAGTTATTTTGAATGCCATTCAAAGTGACCCTGATCACTGTTTCCAGCAGTAAGCAAACTGCTACTTTGGTTCAAACTAATAGTGACCAATATAAGTTAGGTATTTTAAGATTTTTAAATGTTTTTCCTGTTTATGAACAATATTTCACCCATAGAATTAATGAGGTGTAACCGCAAATTTATAATTTTTTTTTTATTATGGCTTGATAACCAGAATCAGTTTCTCTTTCTGTTACAAAGTCTAATTCTTTAAACTATATTCCTTTTTTTTATTTAGGATCAACTTGTAGTTTGGATCGAAATTAGCATTAACCAAATAGTTATGCCAAGAATTTATAATAGAAGACCTGGCACTTGAAGCTATAAATCCTATAGCCAAAATAGTCTGGATAAAGCAGTGACAGATATCAAAGCAAAGAAAATTACCCTTTGAAAAGCCAGTGTTGTTTATAAAATTCCAGTTGGAACTCTGAGCCATAGATTGAACAATAGGCATAGCAGGCAACCTGGTCACCCTTCAGTGTTCAGTGAAAAAGAAGAATCAGCGTTTGTTGCTCACATTACATGATCCGCTGGATGTGTAATGTCAGTGTGCACACACGACAGAGTGTAAGCACCCTGAGAGAAATGTTGGACATAAGAAGCATTAGATGTGGCGTGCAAGAGAGACGTTTGCACTGGTATGGTCATGTACTATGGCGGGATGAGAAGAGATGTGTGAAGTGCCACTCCCAAACAGTTGAAGGAATCCCGGGCAGAGGTAGACCCAGGAAGACATGGGATGAGGTGGTCAAGCATGACCTTTGAACGTTGGGCCTCGCAGAGGCAATGACGAAAGACCAAGACCTCTGGAGATATGCTGTGACTGCGAAGACCCGACATATAAAGTGAGTTCACGGCATATCCTGCACCAGCTTCACATAACCAGCCTCAGCCCATTCAAGTACCTTGGATCGTAGGGCGGCTTGCTGTGCTTGAGGAGACCTTGAGTCAAGTACATCAACATCAAAATAAAAATCAAATGGAAATTGTAGTTGTGATATCCGTGCCGGTGGCATGTAAAAAGCACCACCCAAACGTGGCCGATGCCAGCGCCACCTTGTCTGGCTTCCGTGCCAGTGGCACATAAAAAGCACCAACTGATCGTGGCTGCTGCCAGCCTCCCCTGGCCCCTGTGCTGGTGGCACGTAAAAAGCACCCACTACACTCACAGAGTGGTTGGCATTAGGAAGGGCATCCAGCTGTAGAAACACTGTCAGATCAGACTGGAGCCTGGTGTAGCCTCCTGGCTTCCCAGACCCTGGTCGAACCGTCCAACCCATGCTAGCATGGAAAACGGACGTTAAACGATGATGATCATGATGATGATTACAGCTGTTGCAGAATGGGGGTTTCCATTTGATGCTATGGATTTGAGAGTGCTTGTCCATAATTATATCACAGCTCAAGGTCACACAGTAATGCAATTTAAAAACAATTTTCCTTCAGCTAAATAGGGCTAATTAATTTTTAAAGTGAAACAAATCCCAATTAATATCACGCCTGTGCCAAAATATCAAAAGATCCGGAGCATGTTTAAGTGCTACAGAAGTATCTTTGTACTTCCAGCACTTGAAAGCGACTCTTACAGTTGATGGAAAACTTCTCTCTCCAAATGACATATTCAATTACGACGTGGCTAACTTGTCAGATGATCTGGGTAGGAAGATTCCCTGACCTTGAACAAGAATGAGGAATATAAAATGTGACCTACTGATAACTGTGTGACATTTTCTTTAGTGCTATAGCACTTAAAGCTGTTCATTGACTTTTTTTTTTGTATTTAATAAAAAAACTCTTTTTTATAACTCTTATCTTTGTTCAATGTTGTACTGCATAAGAGTAATTTTGAACATAAGCAAAAAAACATTACTGTTCAAAGTAACCCCAAATCAGTGGGTACTTTGAACAGTGACAATTATATTAAAAAAAGTAATCAAATGTTGACTGCAGCTTATTTTTATTTCATATATCAGTTTACCTATTTAGTCCCCTTAACATAATCAAATTTAGTTAAGATTGAAGAAGAAGTCATGAAATTATTGCAATAAGAAGTCTAAAACTGTTCAAAGTAGCCCCGTTTCATGGTACTTACATGAGTTGGATGAGTTCTTTTCAGCACAGCTTGCATTCCTTTGTCAAGTACTGTCCAATCAGTCTTACTAGCAGCAGCATCAAACTGATTGAGTCTTGTATCAGAGAAACACTGGAACTTCTGGAACTCTGACAGCCTTATTCCACCCTCACAATTTGGATTTATCCCTAACTCCAGCTGTGGCTAACTCATCAAGTTTCTTGAAGACATCATCTGAATCACTGATGACAGCTCATGATGAGTGGACATTATCTATTTTGACTGCTAAAGCCTTCAATTCTGTGCCACACAAAAGACTTATTGCAAAACTCTCTGCAATGATTGTGAAAACGATCTATATAACTGGCTGAAGTCCTTCATTCTCAGTCATAAAAAGATAGTCATGTTTCTAGGACAGCACTCTACACCCTATGAGATGATGTCTGGTGTATCATAGAGATCTATTCTTGGACCCCTGTTGTTTGCTTAATGTACTAATGATATAAATACCAACTCAAAGAATATTACAGTGTTGAAATACACTGATGACATCAATCTGTACCTTGACATAAAAAGAATAGACCCTACACACTATAGATTTTCCTGCGATCAGACCTGGACACAATGCAACAATGGATTACTGACTGGTGACTCAAACTAGCGGTAGACAAATGTACCACCATGAATTTGGGGAGGAAAAGCCCAGCTTTTACATACTCCCTCTAAGACATCAACCTTAAAAAGTCTGTAAGATTTGTAAGGATTAAAAAAATAAGGCAAAAATAAAAGATTAGTTTCTTCCTAATTCTGATGTAAGAGTACTAAATTTTGCTAAATATTAGGTCTTTCAGAGTACTACTTAGGTATATTGAGTGCATTAAAGCAGAACCTTTACTGCAGAAATTGAAAGGATTTAGCCAGGCATTAAATTATTATGACCCAGTATAAATTTTGACAATTGTATACTAGCAAAGCCAACTATCAGTGGCTAGCTGCAAGCTAGTACTCAAAATATAGTTTGAAATATATACATATAAAGCATGTAATGGTTTACACACACACATGCATATGCACACATATACATAAATTACATTGTGAAAGAGCCATTTTAACCCTTTAAAAACACATGAATCTTAAGCCAACAAGGAAACCACTATGTTGTTGCTCACCCTTGTAGAAATAGCAGCTAATCAACCTCAAATTTTATACCCTACCATCTTACAAATGGAGGATACAGTTGAAAATGAGGGCCTGGAAGCAATGTTTTAGGTTGTTCTAGCTGAAATGCATTTAGTAATATGTCGGTTAACTGGATAAACAACAACAAAATGTAGTAACTATTGCATATCTTCCATTCTTTTCTTCATCATGCTATTTACTGTCAATTGTCAAAACATTTTGAATTCTTGGTCTCTCTCTAAATTGGTTAGGTTTTTATATAATTTATATTTTTTTCTTACTTTTTGTTTTGCATTATTTATTTCCCTTTATCTTTTACTTGTTTCAGTTGTTTGACTACAGCCATGCTGGGGCACTGCCTTGAAGGGTTTTAGTTGATCAAATCGACTCCAGGATTTTTTCAAGCCTAGTACTTATTCCTTCAGTCTCTTTTTCTGAACTGCTAAGTTGTGGGGGACATAAACACACCAACACTGGTTGTCAAACAGTAATGGGTGGTGGGACAAACACACACACACACACACACACACACAATGGGCTTCTTTCACTTTTCATCTACCAAATCTACTCGCAAGGCTTTGGTTTAGCTTGAGGCTATAGTAGAAGACACTTGCCCAAGGTGCCATACAGTGGGACTGAACCCAGAACCATGTAGTTGGGAAGCATGCTTCTTACGACAGTTAATAATAATTTCATTACTTTATAAACACAGAAGTTGGTAACATCTTTTGCCTCTCTCCTTGTTTATATAAAGCATTATATTTTTATGTCTTTTAATCAGTTCTACTTTTGTGTGTGAGTAATTTTTCTCAATTTCAACTTCAGACTTGCCAGTCTACTTTTGCATTTAGATTCTATTCCCTTTGACTTTTTTCCTTCTCTTCTTTTGTTCCAATTTCCTGCCTATTTTATTTTATCTTTTACTTTTTATCTCCTATTTGTTTCAGTTGTTAGACTGTGTCCATGCTGGAGTACCACTTTGAAGAACTTTTAGTTTGAACGAATCAACTCTAGTACTTGTTTTTTCTAAGTTTGGTACTTATTCTATCATTCTCATTTCGTCAAACTGCTAAGTTATGGGGATATAAACACACAATCACTGGTTGTCAAGTAGTGGTGGGGGACAAGCATAAACACAAACACACACATACGCACATGCAAACACAAACGTGCATGCACACATGCATGCGCCCACGCACACACACACACATGCACGCATGCACACACACACACACATGCACGCATGCACACACACACACACACACACACACACACACACACAATGGGCTTCTTCCTGTTTCCGTCTGCCAAATCTGCTATCAAAGCTTTGGTTGGCCCAAGACTATAGTAGATGATACTCGCCCAAGGTGCCACACAGTGAGACTGAACCTAGAACCATGTAGTTGCGAAGTGAGTTTCTTACCAACAGTCATGCCTGACCCTGTTTTTGCATTAAATACTACTATTAATAATACTAATACTAATAATCTCAGAATTTTTTTTCTTTGTATGAGGGAAGAAGCAGGGACTCCCTACTACAGATAGATAAAGAAACTTGAAACCTTTCACATGTGCTGTCTGCACAATATCTGCAACATAAAATGGCAAGATGGGATATCAAATGTCAAAATTTTAGTAAAATGTGATACCTCTATTATCAAGAGCATGCTGTTGAGAATTCAAAGCAGACAGGTAGACATGCAGTTTGAATGAAAAATGATCATGTTCCAAAAAATTATTTTGTATGGCCAACAAGTACAGGGATATTGCAGTAAAGGAAGACCCATTGTTAGGTATAAGGCTAACTTGAAGCAATCACTAAAATCTCTAGAGCTTAATTTGACATCTTGAGAAAGTCATTGCCTTGATTGATCTGCATGGCATAAAATGTGTCATGATGCCATAAAACAATTTTTGAGTTGAAGAAACAGAACAATAAAAGAGTTATATCCTGCAATCAATAGACACATTTGTCCAATTCCAGGCAAAATCAAAATCATCAGGGTCCCTATTGTGATTTCATACCCGGACTCAAATTACATTTATACACCCATCGCAAACAGATGCAACTTCTTTTATTTTCAATCCCATCCTACCTCCTTTCTTTTTTTTCTTCATTTAACCCTTTTCTTCGAACACTTATACTTTGAAATCAACAGAAGTGACCATCACTACTAAAAGTAGTTATCTGGAGCAGTTTCCTCAAGGATGGACTGGGAATGAATAGTTAATAATGTCATTCAAGAAATATGTAGACACTATCTCAAAGCATGTTTATGTGAGCATTTACTGTGATAAGGTTAAAAGCTAGGAGAAATTCCGTTGCTATGAAGAGAAGAGGAACCTGATAGAGACAGACCCTTCATTTGATATAGGAAGGGTTTTTTTTCAGTTGAAAGGGCTTTAATAGCACAGAAAATATGTAAGAATGGGATGAAAATATTTGGAAAAATTTCACTTATTATATAGGAGCAAACTATGTGTTAAGGCTAAATAACATTTCTATGACATAACTTTTCTAGTTTTAACATCATGTTATTTACCAAACAATTATAGCTCTAAAATATATTGACACACAGACAACTCTCTCTCTCTCACACACACACAGATAGAGAGAGGGGAGAGAGGAAAAGAGAGAGAGAGAGAAGGAGAGAGAAGAAGAGAGAGAAGGAGAGAGAAGAAGAGAGAGAGAGGAAGAGAGAGAGAGGGGGAAGAGAGAGAGAGAGAGAGGGGAAGAGAGATAGAGAGAGAAGGGGGAAAAGAGAGAGAGAGAGAGGTGGTAGGAATTATTCTAAATAAACCTATAAGTCATTGCCAAGAAACAGAATTTTATGATCTCCATGATCTGAAAAATAAACAGTTTTCAAGAAGTGAGGAACCAAAATATTTCAGTTTAAATATAATGACATTTATTTGTTCTCTCTCTCTCTCTCTCTCTCTCTCTCTCTCTATATATATATATATATATATATATATATATATATCATAGTCCCCCATCAAACCATTCCTATACCTCTCACCATTACTTGCTACAGTTACCTCTGCTCCATCTCTAACCGTCTCCCTCTACACTTTTATGAAGCATACCCTCTATCACCTTTTCCACTCATCTTGTCCAATCCTCTGTACCACTTATATTTACCCCCACTGTATCTGGGGGGTATGTCTCCACACATCTCCACCATCAACTAGCTCTCTCTCTCTCTCACTTTGTCTGTTTCTCTTTCTCTATTAATCTATCTCTCTTTTCTTTTCCTATTGGAGTAGCCAAGTATCACCTCTATAGCAAGACACCTTTTTCCATCCCTTTATTATACTCCAGCCTCTCAATTGGATTCAAAGCCATCTCCCTCTTTCGAGGTAAACTGTTTAGAGAAGACTTCAAAAGTAACTAGTAACGATTTCTCTTGAAAAATCAACAAAATTTGGCATCATGGTGTTATCATGTACCTGCAGTAAAAGGGTTTAGCCCTCGAGGACATTGAAGCTGACATAGTTGATACATAAGGGGATGCTACTCCAGTTTTATCTACAGTGTAAAAGAGAGCAGCTGAATTTAAGAGGGACTGGAGAGTCTTGAAGATTACCCAAGTTTTGGATGTTCTGCAATTGCTACCACTGAGGAAAACATTGATTGTGTTCACCACATGGTGATGGATGACCAGTGATTGACTATAAATCAAATAGCCAATGCTATTAGCATATCCCATATTGGATAGTGGATTTTCAACTGTGTAAAGAAACTGATTGCGGTGATCATAGTTTTGGCAGTGATTGTGGTGAAAGCAGAAACAGTGTTGATGATGATGATGGTCGAGATAAGTATGGGAGGAGGATAAAATAGTGTTGGTGGTTATAATGGCAACAGGAGCGGTGTGATGTGTGATGCTGAGGTGGTGTTGATGGTGTTGATGATAGTGTTAGTTGTGTGATGGTGGTATTGTAGTGGTTATACTGGCTGTGGTGGGGAAAGTGACTGTCAAGGTAACCGTTATGATAACGTTGATGGCGGTGTATGTGGTTGAAGTGGAAGCAATGACAATGCTGCTGATGACGTTGGTGGTTGTATTGGTGGTGATAGTGGTAGGATAGTTGTGGTGGTGATTGTGATATGGTGGTAGTGGTGGTGGTGGTCATTGTCATCGTTATCATTGTAGTGCTGCTCCTGCTGGTCTGGCAGAGGTCTGCGCCCTCCGAGTGCTTTCCTAGTTATATTCAAAATTATTCCTATGACTTGTGTAACTCTATCTCATTGTTTTTCTCTTCCTTTCTTCCTGATTTAAAATGATGGCAATTATTCTAATCCACTGCTTGAATATATAATTTAACTGACTATGTACTGTTCTACTGCTTCTCACTGATGATGTGGAAAGAAAACAGAAACAAGTTTGTCAGTATATATAGCACAAATATGAAATATCAGTTTCAAATTTTGGCACAAACCCAGCAATTTTTTTTGGAGAAGTGGGTAAATCAATTACATCAACCCCAGTATTCAGCTGGTATTTATTTTATCAATCCCTAAAAGGATAAAAGACAAAGTCAACATCAATCTTTAATATGAAATATTAAATGCATGAACAGTGCAGCATTTTGAGTCACTTATATTGATAAACTAAATAAAAAAAACAAAACATGATACAGTTTCACATGCTTTCCTCCTGAACACGAAAAGGAATGACTCAATAATTAAATGGCTTCTGCTGAGAAATAATATATCAACCACTATAATAGTAGGCCTACACTTGCACAACAAGTCCTAAAGACAATACATGAGGAGCATATGCTTATGCCCAGACTCACCTGTCTCAGACACATATATGAAATATGAATATTTGTTAACATAAAGGCTAAAGATGGAAAAAATTCTCTAATATATATATATATATATATATATATATATATATATATATACTCTCTGAGTGGTTGGCGTTAGGAAGGGCATCCAGCTGTAGAAACTCTGCCAAATCAGACTGGAGCCTGGTGTTGCCATCCGGTTTCACCAGTCCTCAGTCAAATCGTCCAACCCATGCTAGCATGGAAAGCGGACGTTAAACGATGATGATGTATATATATATATATATATATATATATATATATATATATATATATATATATATATATATATTCATTGTGCACGAAACAGTGTTTATTCTCTGCTTTAGTTTGTATATACTATATGAAGTGTGAGGAATGCTACACATGAAGCCTTGCTGTATAGTTGTCTTTTGGAGTTACTGCATTGTGGTATATGTGAATATGAGATAAAGCCAATGATGATATATGTGGTTTATGTATAACAAAATGATAAGCTGGCAAAATAATATAACAGAAAATGGATTGCTGCCAGTTTAGATTTTAATACTTAGCTGTGAAGAAAAGAAAAGAGAAAGAGAGAGAGAGAAAAAGAGAGAGAGAGAGAGAAAAAGAGAGAGAGAGAGAGAAAAAGAAACATACACAGACATAGTCAGAGAGTACTAAGGGAAATAATTTCTATGGGCTACAAATAATTTCCCCTAACTTCTTTGATTTAACATCTGTTGTCCATGTTGGCATAGGTTGGATGGTGCTATCAGAACTAGCAAGCCGGAGTGGGGTGGGGGTGTTGATGGGGGCTGTACCAGAGTCCAGTCTGATTTGGCATGGTTTCTAGGGTTGTATGCCCTTTCTAATGCCAACCACTTCACAGAGTGTGCTGGATGCTTTTACAAGGCACTGCAAGGGCGCTTTTATGTGTTGCAGCACAAGCGCTTTTATGTGTCGCTGCACAAGTGCTTTTACATGACACTGCTATGAATGCTTTACACAACCAGAAGGATCAGTCTTAATACTTCTGCTGAAGGTGTGTAGCTGGTCAAAAATTGTAACACTTTTTCTATAAGAACAAAAACCTTTGGAAATTGATCAAGGAAGCCTGTGTAGAGTATGCTATGCTGATATTGTCTAAAAAACTGAAACACTTGCATAAATGTCCCTTGTTGACAAAGATCATAATTTCCTCAAAGCATGTAAATTAACTTCAAGAAATAACTTCCTCATTTCTTTATATCATAGTCCATTTCCTTTTGTGAGTTGTTAAGAATTGCCACTATGCATTTGGTTTCTACCTCCAGTTAAGAGGGAGATTTCCATTAATTCAAAATTTTTTTGCATACAGCATTTAGAATACCGCTCCTTAACATGTTTAACCATATAGACAGTGTGTATATAAGAGAGAGAGGGTGTGTGTGTGTGTGTAAGAAAGAGGGAAAGAGAGAGAGAGGCAGGAAAGGTAGTTACATCATCATCATTATTTAACGTCCGTTGTCCAAGCTGGCATGAGTTGGACAGTTTGACTGGGATGGCATGCCGGAAGGCTGCACCAGACTTCAGTCTGATTTGGCATGGTTTTCTATAGCTGGATGCCCTTCCTAATGCCGACCACTCTAAGAGTGTTGTGGGTGCATTTATGTGCCACCGGCACAAGTGCCATTTGCATGACACTGGTGTGCATTTACATGCCAATTTGTGTGACACTAGTATTGTCCACAATTGCGACTTTGCTTGGCTTGATGCCAAGCACTACATAATGTCAAAGATCTCAGTCATTGCATTCATGAGGCCCAACATTCAAAAGGAACTCAGCTACTTTGCCTTTGTGAGGCCCAACACTTGAAAGGAACTCAGCTGCTTTGCCTCCGTGAGGCATGATGAATAATCAATGGGTTCATTTCTTGGAAGGATTTTTATTATTTGTTATCTGTTAATGCAGCTGGTGTTTGTCATCAACCTCATCATCATCATTGCTTTAACATTCACATGTCCAGTTGTATGTGGCAAAATGTGTGAATGTAATTGTGCATATCAAGTAAGGGGTTAATGTTAGTTAAAAGTGACCCATTAAGATGAATTTGCTTTTTAGGAGAAATTTTGGTGAATCTAAGAATGGCACTTTAGCTTTAAAATAAAAATGATAAAAACCTTATTCCAAGAGATAGAATTTAAAATGTAGCAGAATATAAATCTTGGGGCCAAGTATTTTTCAGGTGAATTTTATAAGGGTAATTGAATAGATTTTATGTCTTCATGGATCAGGAGGTAACCTGTAGAAGCCTCCCTCATTGCATGGAAATTTAGAGAGTATGTTATGTTATACAATAAGAAAAGATTAACTAAGTGACTTGAATTAGTAAAGTCCAAGTGTACTCAGGCTGATGTCAACAGGTTCATTGGAAATCATATTTATCTGTTGCTGTTGTAACGTTTTCTGGCATCTTTTATCTCTTATCTGTTATTTGTTTCACTCATTAGACTGTGACCATGCCGGGGCTCTATCTTGAGGAATTTCACTTGAATGAATTGACCCCTGATCAGTACTTTTAATTTTTGAAGCCTGCTACTTATTTTGTCAGTTTCTTTTGCCAAACTGCTAAGTTATGGTGTTTAAAAATACCAACACCAATTGTCAAGTACTGTTGGAGAGATAAATACACACACACACGCACACATATATCTTTTACCTTTTTTACTTGTTTAAATCATTACATTGCGCCCATGCTGGGGCACTGCCTTGAGGAATTTTAGTCAAACTAATCAACCCTAGTACTTAATTTCTTTTTAAACCTGTTACTTGTTGTATTGGTCTCTTTTGCTGAACCACTAAGTTATGAGGGGTGTAAACACACTAACACCACTTGTCAAGCAGTATGGGGGACAAACATACACACACACATAATGGGCTTCTTTCCTGTTCCTGTCTACCAAATCCACTCACAAGGCTTTGGTTGGTCTAAGGCTATCGTTAAAGATATTTGCTTGAGGTGCCATGCAGTGGGACTGAACCTGGAACTATGTGGTGGAGAAGCAAACTGCTTACGCCACAGCCACTCCTGTGCATGTAGGATACTGTTCTTATCTCTTTCACAGTTAGGAGAGAACTGATTGGAATATGAAGGTGATTTTATAAGAAGTTCTTTTATGGTGGATAGGAAGTACATAGTTTGTAATGGTGAGCTATGTGAAAATACTGTATGGTTTTGAACCAGTTTATTGCTACATCTGTACTTTCCATAGAGTTAGTGGATATTGTTGGGAGTAATTTCATCAAGAATTGCTTGTTGACTTTATCTACTTGGATCGATGAGACTAGTGAAGTCTAACTAAAGTTTGGTTTGTGTCTTTCAAAAATTATAGTTGGATTTTTAGGATAGATAATTCAACTCAATTTCTAAATTCTGAGCTATCTGTGCAGAATTTGTCAGTGTTAGGGATAATAATATCAAAGTGTTAAGAATATTGGGGGGGGGGGAGGGCTGTTATGGAATTGGAGGCTACTCATTGTATGTTGCATGAATATTTGTATATATTTCTAGTTTTGTCCAAATGCAAGTGTGGACATTGTTAATTGAGTTTTTAGAGTGATATTTTCTTCCAGAGATCTTTCTGGAATTTATTTTTCTAGTGTCAGTTATATCTCTTACTAATTAGAAGTCTATGAGACAAAAACTAAAAGCAATCACAAAAAAATACCTCAGAATGATCAATGAGGCATTTTTTTGTTCTGGAGTCAAATTTTAGGCTTAGATGTAGTGTTTGGGTTATTTTCATCAAAGTATTGAGCCTCCATTTGAGTCTTTTTATGAATTTGTTAGTTCTGAAAATGTGCATTTTTTGGTAGTATGTTCTGGAGGATATGATTCAAGATAATTTCACCTGTTTTCTCTCCTTTATCATGTCATTTCTTTCATAGATCATCGTTACAGTAAGTCAGTGTGTTAAGGAACTAATTCATTTCTCAATTCTTGACTAGTCTGAAGATTCTTATCTTGAAATGAAACCCTGGAATGAGACTGAGCTTTCCTACTCCCACTGGCTAAATTATGAAGAAAACTGCCCTTACAAATCACCTCATGGTGATTCATTAGAGGTAGATTTTCCTTTGGGTTAAAATGATCTTGGAAAAAATTGTAAGCTATGGAATCACTTATTAACTCCAAATATGGTAATTAGGTTAATATATATGTTTTATATTTTATGGTGAGTCAGAAATTCATTTAATTACATAATAAAAAGGATGATAACAGATAATCTATCATGTTCCATTTTCTTATATGATTATTTTTTTGTATCAGAAATTTCATTGAGTTTCATTCTGTTGAATGATAAGTTCATATCATATGTTCTATCAAAACTTTATTAAGATACATGATAACAAGGATGATATCACATAATCCATTGCACTATAATTAGTTACATAAACACTGTTTTGTATCACAAATGTCATTGAATTTTATTCTGCTATATGACAAGTTGATGTTATGTACTCTATCAGTCAGCTAGATGGTGATGAGCTGATGTTGGATAATCCATCAAGATTTAGATTTTCAGAAATGTTTCGACGATACATTGATATCAGATATTCCATTGAGTGTTGCTCAACTATATGATAACAATTTGATATCATAGGAACCATTTATCTGAAAAGAGAAAAAAGAAAAGAAAAAAAGAGACAAATGATATATTAAATAACTGTGATACGAAGACATTTAAATTAGATGGATAATTGTTACTGTTGTTGTTGTTGATGATGGTGATGATGATGATGCCACCGATTATGATTTAAATAAGTAAGTTGATGATTATGACAAAAACCACAAGCAATCAAAATGATAACAACTAACCCTGCACTCCAGCAGCAAATTAACAAAATTGATGATGATGATGATGACAATAATGATAATGTGTGTGTGTGTGTGTGTGTGTGTGTGTGTGTGTGTGTGTGTGTGGAGGGGATGACAACAAGGAGAACCCCCCAATGATTATCACAATAACAATAGCAAAACTCGTATGATACTGATAGTAATAATGATGATAATCACACCATTTTCATCAGCTTTATCATTATGAACATGAAGGTGTTGGTGGTAACAACAACAAGAACAACAACAGCAGCAGCAGCAGCAAGATAACAGGAGCTATGGTAAAATAGACTCCTAGACACAGTAGATATATAGTCACAGTGTGTAAATGTTGACTGGATATATAGATAGCATGTAGAAAATTATTAGAAAGACATAGTATGTAGATATTGATTGGACAGATACAATAAGCAGATGTTGACTGGACAGATACAGTGTGTAGATTTTGATAGGGTCACCCACTTCTACCCAGCTTGTACCTTGCAGTGCAACTTGGGCACTTTCAGATCCTACTAGATATTTTCTATCTCTGTCTCTGTCTGTATATCTGTTTCTCATGAGCATACTAGGTGTGAGTAGCCATGCAGATCTCTATGGAGGAACCTGTGCTGCCCCAACCTCCCATAATAATCCACTCATCCCTTACCATGAAGCTAACCTTCTCCTCACTGAGTCTACCCTAGGGTTCATAGTCCTGCTGCAAACTACATGGTGATCTCAATAGTGCAGGTGGCACGAAATAAGAGCACTCAGTGCAAGCTGTAAAGTGATAGGTGTTATGAAGGACATCCAGTCATAAAAACCATACCAAAGCAGACATTGGAGCTTGATGCAGTCTTTGGACACAGTGGTCCCTGTCAAACAATTCAGCCTATACCATCATGGAACATGGACATGAAATGATGATGATGATGAAGACATAGACAAGATGTTGTAAATGATGACTGGATAGTTAATGTGTGCATTTGTTGATTAGATAGACATAAACATTGTGTAGATATATGTATATATGGAGTATTGACTGGATAGATACAATTTGCAAATGTTGGCTGGATACATAGACAAAATATATAGATGATGATGATGATGATGATAACTGGATAGATAGTGTAGGACTGAAACAAGAAAAGAGAAAAAGAGAAAGAGAGATGCACATCACTAAATACAAACCTCGTATTTAATCTGCTTTACTTTTGACCGACTATTCAATGGCTGATTGACAAGGGACCACTTTTGCATTGTTTTGGAGATAGCAGACAGATCCATACCAAACTAGAAAGGAAAGAAATAATAGAAACAGATATAAAAAAGTTCAATACATAAATGCATGCAAAAATACTATGCTGAAAAAGGAAATGATGAAGTGGACTCTGATATCTGTGGTGAAATCAATTTGTATAGGAGGGCAATAACTCTGAATGAAAATTAATGCAAAATAAAAAGGACATTTTAGGCAGTCAATCTCACTAGAGCTGATAGCATGATAAAATGCATCCAGTACATTCTGTAAAGTGGTTAGTGATGGGAAAAGCATCCAGTTATAAAATGACCATCCCATGCACAACAAATAATAGCAGTTTTTGGATGTTGTTGTGTGTATCACATAGTAAATGAGTGCAACAAGGAGGCAAGACACTGTCCTAGAACAACATTAATGATGTTGGTGAAGATGATCATAATGTTGATTTGTATGTAGCTACTTGTTGTTGTTGTTGTTGTTTATGTCTAATCTCTGATCAGTCCTGCTTGAGCAAATCTATGATCAAAAGTATTCTGGACGTGACCATCATATCTTTCTTTCAGACAGTTCATGTTCAGGGTGATTTCATTATTAAATGTCTCCCTCCATGTTCAAAACGTTAGGATATATATATATAATCTTCGAAACGTCAGGTTAGAATAGAGACAGCTGATGAAGGAATATTCCAAGTGGCTTTCCGTTTTCCTATGTGTTCGTTCCGTTGTCTGTAGTTCATTGTTCTAATGTCCTGTACCCTGATATGCATATATACACATGTAGATGTAAGTATGTACATATATGT
This sequence comes from Octopus bimaculoides, assembly GCF_046866305.1. Lineage (NCBI taxonomy): Eukaryota > Metazoa > Mollusca > Cephalopoda > Octopoda > Octopodidae > Octopus > Octopus bimaculoides. The sequence goes on along the minus strand of NC_142932.1, from coordinate 87,818,248 downwards.
GTGTATACATGTATATATATTCTTTGTATATATATATATATATATATATATATATATATATATGATTTAAGAGATATTTTGCTGCAATTTGTAGCAGGTCCAGTAGCCACATAAAGTGGTGAGTTTGCTTGTTGCTTCAAATACAGCTAGGTTGAGCTATACAAACCAAATGTACCAAAGCTCAAGCTGTAATCTACCTACCCATCTTTGGCAACAGAAGCAAAATAGGTGTAAGTACTTACTGGATTGTATTTCATGCATTCATCACCATCGTCATTTTCAACTTCATGTTCCTCTTCATCGTCCTTTATCTCCTTGTCAACTGGTTTCTGTATGAAAGAGTACTTTTTACATAGACTGTCACTGAATATCATATATTTGTACGCACAAACACAAACATACACACATGCATACTCAGATGTACACATATACTTCACACATGCAAATATGCCCACAGATACACAAGTGCATACAAATGCACACACATACATCGTCTTTGTTTTAACATCCACCTTTCTATGTTTGCATGGGTCCGATGGAATTCATTGAGATCTGGCCTTCCTGTCACCAACACTCAACTGTTTTCCAAGCAAGGTAATATTTTACCATGACTGGACATGTTTTCATAGAAGATTGGGAATGAATGATACTGCTTGCATGATGGTGACACTTATTTACAACTATTATGTAATGTCAAGGTAAAGAAACACACACACACTGCTGTTGGCATTTACCTGTGATCCTCTGAACAGCTTTATATCTTCTAAAGAGAAATCAATCCAGACAGGTGAGGGTTGTAGTAAAATTAATTTTAGTTCAACAACATTCGTCAATTCACAGATTAACTACATTAGAATGATCCAGAAGATATACATAAAAGAAAGAGAAAAGGAAAAGAAATAATTTTATCCACAAAAAGAAAAAAACAATGAAAAATAAATTTTCTAAGTCATGTACAAGGACATATAGAATGTATGAAGGTGTGTAATTAAGTTAATGGATCCTGATATATGACTGGTACTTCTTTTTCTTCTTATTCTTTCTTCTTCTTCTGCTCCTCACCACGATTACGATGACCACAACCACCATCATCATCATCATTGCTGCTGCTGCCACCACCACCACCACCTTCATCAGTTAACATCCACTTTTCCATTCTTGCACAAGTCAGATGGAATTTGTTGAGGCAGATTTTCTACATCTGGATGCCCTTCCTATCACCAACCCTTAATTCTACCAATCCACTATCCAGGACTGGTACTTTATCAACTGAAAAGGATGAAATGCACAGTTGACCTTGGTGGGGTTTGAAATCAGAGATCAGAGACTGAATAAATATTGGTTTCAAATTTTGGCACAAGGCCAGAAATTTTGGTGGGAGGAGTAAGTTAATTTTGGTGGGAGGAGTAAGTACCACAATTCTCAACTGGTACTTACTTTATCAACCTCAAAACGATGAAAGGCAAAGCTGACCTCAGTGAAATTTGAACTCAGAATGTAAAGACAAATGAAATGCTACTAAGCATTTTGCTTAACGTGCTAATGATTCTGCCAGCTCCCTGCCTTATAGAGGCAGAATAATTATTGCAAGGTGTTTCATCCAATGGTCAAGCAATTCAGTGACTCTAATGATAAAATTAAAGAATTTACAGTATTTCATTTGGTTTTGCATTTTCAGTCATCTTTTTGCCAAAGTACATGCATGGGCTTATTTTACTGACCCCAGATGAATGAAAGCTAAAGTCTCTCTCAAACAAAGATTGAACTTAGAAAATAGCTGAATAAAACTAAATACCATAAAACATTCATTTTATCATTTATTTCAACTTGGTGTCTTATCACAATGAAGATACAAACTGAGGTAAGTTCCTTAAGTAACACAGTGGGATCTTAGTAACCTGTTTGTAATGCAAAAAATATTAGTTTCAAATTTTGGGGAGGGGTAAGTCGATAACATCAACCCCAGTGCTCAGCTAGTTCTTATTTTATTGACCCTGAAAGGATGAAAAGCAAGGATGACTTCAGCAGAATTTGAACTCAGAATGTATGAACGGACGAAATGCTGTTAAGCATTTTACTCAGTGTACTAATAATTCTGCTAGCATGCTGTCTTAATTCAACAAGTGTTGTCAACAAATGTTAACACTTTTAAACCACAAGGGTAAAGTAGTGTTAGCTTTTTTAACTACATGTTTGACACAAAGTTTGAACCGAAATGATGTGTTGGAACAGACCTTATATTTTGGAAGAGTTGTTTTGCCAGTAATTAAACAGATACACTGATTGTGATTATTATTCATATATTTATTATTTCATTATAAGAAGGAATCTTTTTTGTCATAGTGCTGTAGCCTGTTCATACATTTATGCTGTATCTCATAAAGAATAAAGAAGAGCATAATAACCATTGTCGGTTCATATGTTGAATCATATTGGAAAATATGACTTTCTCAAAATATAGCAATAATTCTTTCATATTAATGGAAAATACCTCTATTTACCTGTTTTTTGCCAATCACAAAGTTGCTCTCTGAGCCAATTTCACAGTGTGGGGCTGGCATTAATGGATACTTTCTCAGACATGTCTTCCATACTTTGGAATCTAAGTTTTTTTCCCCAAAAAAGAAAATAACAAGAATGAATTTAAGCATCTATGGATTTTTATAATACATAAATGATAATTATGCCTAAATGGGGTAACACTGATGTTCTGCTTCTAGTGAAGCAATTATAGAAGTTCTTAACTGAGAGAGCAAACCACTATATTTAACAGCCACCAAGCAGGAGGACCTTTGACAGGCACCACGCTCTGTAGTCTAGTGCTTAATATAAGATGAATGTTTTGTGAGATTTGTGCAAGCGATGTACAGAGGTGCTGCCTCTAAGGTGAGAGTTAATGAGTTCAGGAAGAAATTTAGAGTGCAGGTAGGTATTCATCAGTTCTTAGCCTATGCCTTTTTATTATAGTTCTTCAGGCTATCATCATCATCATCATCAACGTCCGCTTTCCATGCTAGCATGGGTTGGATGATTTGACTGAAGACTGGTGAACCAGATGGCTGCATCAGGCTCCAATCTGATCTGGCAGAGTTTCTACAGCTGGATGCCCTTCCTAATGCCAAACACTCAGAGAGTGTAGTGGGTGCTTTTACATGCCACTGGCACGAGGGCCAGTCAGGCAGTACTGGCAACGGCCATGCTTAAAATAGTGTTTTTTATGTGCCACCAACACAGGAGCCAGTCCAGCGACACTGGCAACAACCTTGTGTGAATGTTTTTTTCACGTGCCACTGACACAAGTGCCAGTAAGGCGACGCTGGTAATGATCCCACTCAAATGGTACTATTTACGTGCCACTGGCATGGAAGCCAGACAGCTGCTCTGGCAATGATCACACTCGGAAAGTGCTGTTAGCGCTCCACTGGCACAGGTGCCAATCATTGAATTTGGTTCGATTTCGATTTCACTTGCCCCAACAAGTCTTCGCAAGCAGAGTTTAGTGTCCAATGAAGGAGAGGTTGACATGGGTGCCAGTTGTCGAATTTGGTTCGATTTCGATTTCACTTGCCTCAACAGGTCTTCGCAAGCAGAGTTTAGTGTCCAATGAAGTAAAAGTATGAATAAGTGGGCTGGCTACACCCCTGGCAGAGGCCACGGATTATGGTCTCACTTGGCTTGCCGGGTCTTCTTACGCACTGCATATTTCCAAAGGTCTCGGTCACTAGTCATTGCTTCGGTGAGGTTATAACAGAATAATTTAAGACTATCTGTCTGTGGGAACTCTTATACACCAATGACCTACTTCTCATACATTAATCTATCAAAGAATTAAAGAGAATTAGACAAGAAACTTCAAATGTGGAAGCAAAGCATAGAACCAAAATGTTTCAAAGTAAACTTAGTGAAGATAAATGTTTTGGTTGGCAGGAAAGAAGACAAGCCTCTACATCCATGAACAAAGTAACTATGCTCAATATGCAGAAAAGCATTCGGAAGAAATGTTATAAGGAGTATCCAATGTGAACAATGAGTGCATAAGGAGTGCAGTGGATCACAAGATAAGCTGACAGAAATGAAAGACTTCCTGCGATATACAGGAGTAGTTAGCAATGATAGCACACATGAAATAATTTTTTCTAAATTCTTGGAAGCATTCCACCTTAGAGTGATTGATAGTTTCTGTTACCTAGATGACCTAATTAATAATGGAGGCTGGAGTTCTGAAAGATAGTAGCCAAGTTAAGAATGGAATGGGAAATGTTCAGGGAACTATTATCTACGCTCTCATGCTCATCACTAAGTGGGTGCACTGGATGGTACAGCCCCTTCACTAGTCAATGGTGCACCCTCAGATTTACAGAAATACACTTACTTTGAAACTCCAATTTAGCATTATTACAAATTAGTGCCCAACCAAAATATTCTGAAGCACCCCTAGGAGAGCAAATTGTATGATGTTTGTGTATGAATCAGAACGTGACATGGTCATTGAATGTAGAGTATGTGCAAAGGTTGGAAAGAAATCAGGCAAGCAAGCATGACTAGATGTGTATGTTAGCATATTTATGAACCATGGAGAAGAAATGAATTGAGAGATAAAGTGAGTAAAAGGGATGTGAGATATAGAATGCAATAAAGAAGACCATATTGGTATGACATGTGATGCATATAAAGAATGAGGGTTATGTTTAAAAAAATGTGCCCAATTATCCAAACAGAAGGAACCTGCAGAAGAGGAAGATTGAAAAGGACATGGAAAGAATTGGTGAAAGCTGATCTTAGGAGGTTGAACTTCACAAAGGAGATAACCAAGGATTGCAGTGAATGGCAAGATGTTTAGTGGATCTCTCTCTAATCAATGTAAGTCAATAGATGTTGATTTATAAAGGTCTAAGAGCAGCAGTAATGACATCAATTTCACAGGTCTAGGAAGACCTTTACCTCCAGACCCAGCAAGTAAAATAAAACATGCATACACACACTTCAATATGTGTATATGTAATCTCAGTTAAAACAATTGCTATATTCTTTCTACATATCAATAATCATATTTCAAATTTTAAATTGTAGTCTCTCAAAGATATTAAAATACCTGAAATGGGCATCATACCAATAGGACTCCAACAAAGAAACCATCTCTTGCATGTACAGAAAAGTGATTAGAGAAAACAAAACTGATTTGAAACCACAAATTGACAGCAGACTCAAGTAACACTAAAAGCAGCATTGATTGCTCCTTTAAATTACCTAGTTGCATTCTCCTTCATTCATGTCTACAAAACACACATACTTTTCTTTCCCATCTCATCACCTACACAGTATTTTTTTCCCCTACTATGGCCACTAGCACTCTTGCAAGCCCCACATTAACCAATCTGTAATCCTTTTTTTTTTTCTCAGAGCAACAACCTTCTGGAATTCCTTCACACCCATGTTTTTTTTTTCCTACAAATGTTGCCTTACAGATATTCAAGCTGAGCATCAGTCACATCAATCTCACATATCTGGGAGGGCTTGTGAACTTTATGGGCACTGTCCATTCTTCCTTGCTAAACCATTAAGACATATTTTGTTGTTAGTAACATTTTGATAGCTTGAGGATAATCAAACAAGTACCTGTAATTTATTAAGTGTAGGATATCCTCTGAACTTTTCTCAGTTCAATCTTCATCCCAAATTGCAGAAAAGTCCATCACAGGGAGTGGGTGCTTAATTTCCCAGTGTAATTAAATATATAAAACATGGATCTGTATATATATATATTCATTTATTTATTCATAACAGACACTGTAGTGGCAGTTTAGTAATATATAAATAGTTTAAAGCAAAATACATAGTTCTGAGTGCACTGAGGCTGAATTAGATCCACTTAGGTCAAAATAAAGATTGTTCATTTATCAGAACCAAATGTCCTTCTCTTGGTTATAACCACAAAATTATTTTAAAACAAGGTTAAGTGTACATTGTTGTACAGAGTTAGTGAAGGTGTCAGGAACTTAGTACAATGCTAGTGATAGGATACAGAAGGCTGACTTTTGACTGGTAACCTGTCACCTTGTCAGCTTAATCTGATTATTGTTAGGTTACACAAGAAGAGGGGCACATCATAGAATGACAAAAACTAATTATCTTACCTTGATTAGCAAGTTGGAACTTGGCTTTGATTGTAAGTAAAGCTGTGTAATAGTTTTGAAAGTGGATTTCATCAATCTAATTACAAACAGAATATATAATTAGCAATAAAGAGTTTTTTTTTAAAATTTTAAAGAGCACAGGTTTTTTTGGTTATGTATTTATAAATAACTTGAAGGTATTTTTACCTATCAAAGACAATCATTATTTCTTATTGATATACAAAATGACTGCTTCATTCCTTTATCCATTCCTGATTGATTTATAAATCAGTCACTTATAATAACAGCAACTGCTCTATATTATGGGTATAAACAAGCCACAATTGTTTTTGTCATTTTGCTGTATCTCAGGAGGATCGTTAAGCCAATAACAAACAAGTACTGGTTTTATTTCACTTCTTTGTCATTTAGTTAAGTGTTTGTGGAAAAGGTTGAGTCTCTCACAGCTAAGATTTACCCTATGATTTGGAGAAACTTTGGCCATAGTTGAGGAATGCAGAAGTATTAAAGCCACTCACCCTGGTGAAGAAGATTCACCCTGGTGAAGAAAAGTCCTGTGCCGGTGCCATGTAATAGCACTTGTGTGGTTGCTGTATTAACCCATAAACTGCTAGGATTTTGCTGTATGTAACACGAACTGCTGAGCCTATTTTGGGTAAAGATCAACATCGATCTATCACTCGAAAAAAATACTCAGTGTTTCTTAACACCTTCTGTGATTAGCTACACTGTTTCTGGGGTGAAAGGGTATCGTGTGCATACATTATACATCATCAAAATTAGGTCAGATCATGCCCTACTTCCATGGCCTGTTGCACTGTCGCATTGGCCACTGAGGTGGCGTATCGCAGTTTATGGGTTAAAAGCACCCAGCACACACCGTAGAGTGCTTACTGTTAGGAAGGGCATCCAGCTGTAGAAATCATGCCAAATCAGACTGGAGCCAGGTGCAGCTCTCTGGCTTGCCAGCATGGACAATGGACATTAAATGATGATGATGGTGGTTTTACCTTCACTTCTCTTGTTTAACCTTTGTCCATGAGAAAGAAAAAAAAAGAAAGAAAGATTCAATTTAATTCACTATTATAACCAAAAATAAACACATTTTTTGGTTCTATTCATTAAAAAGATATTGAATAACGCTTATTTCATCTTAGAAAAAAAGGTCAATCATTAAATATTCTGGCACCACTTCTATGCAACATGGCTTATATCCCATCAATTTACTTTCTCTATTAAATACTTAAAGTGTCTAAATATGATGATGTTTTCTTCTTGATTGTGTACTGTTTGATAAAAGGCATAATATCTACATGAATAAAAATAATGCTAAATAAAAACAAAATCTAACATGATCCAACATGGGAACCTCTACCTAGTTGTTTTTATTCCTGATCCTTGGTAAAAGTAATATGGTTAAGAAGCTCATTGTGCAACCATGTGGTTTTAGGTTCAGTCCCAGTGTGGTACTTTAAGCAAATGTCTTCTACTAGAGCCCTGTTGTGTGTGTATATATGTATATATATGAGTGTGTGTGTATACATTATATTATATACACTAGCTTAAAAGGTGGCTTTTAAGCTAACTCCTGTAGAAGGCACTTCATTGGGCCTTGTGCCCAACAGTGACACTTCATGCATTGAGTACATGCTAAAATTTTATTAAAATCAACCAATATTTTTCATGCAATGAACAATTTTCATCAAAACAATGATATAATTTGTCGACTTGGAACATATTGCAAAGCTGTGTGATAAACAACATTTTTTTGTCTTCCGATTTGGGGGTCAGTACAATTTTTTTCTATCTAACCTCGTTCTTTCTCTCTATTTCTTTCTGTTGATTGTTTTCAACCATCACATCACCAGTAATACCACCATCGCCACCGCAACTGCCATACACACACCATTCAGACCTCTGACACCACCACCATCAATACCTTTGACTTCGCTGCCTTCCCCTCTACCACCATCACCATTATCTTTCACACCACTTACTATTATCGTCAAAGTGTGACACACTGACACACAGAAATTCGTTTGGTACTTATTATTATAGTTATGTATATATATATATATATATGTATGTATAGATATATATGTGTGTATATATATATGTGCGTCCGTGTGTGTGTATGTATATATGTATGTATACATATGCGTACATATGTATGTGTGCATATATATATATATGTATTATCATCATCGTTTAACGTCCGCCTTCCATGCTAGCATGGGTTGGACGATTTGACTGAGGACTGGCGAACCAGAAGGCTGCACCAGGCTCCAATCTGATCTCGCAGAGTTTCTACAGCTGGATGCCCTTCCTAATGCCAACCACTCCGAGAGTGTAGTGGGTGCTTTTACGTGTCACCGGCACGAGGACCAGTCAGGCAATACTGGCAACGGCCACACTCAAAATGGTGTTTTTTACATGCCACCTGCACAGAAGCCAGTCCAGCGGCACTGGCAACGACCTCGCTTGAATATTTTTTCACGTGTCACCGGCACAAGTGACAGTAAGGCGACGCTGCTAACGATCACGCTCAAATGGTGCTATTCACATGCTACTGGCATGGAAGCCAGACAACTGCTCTGGCAATGATCACGCTTGGACAGTGCTGTTAGCGCTCCACTAGCACAGGTGTCAGTCATCGAATTTGGTTCAATCATGATTTTGATTTCACTTGCCCCAACAGGTCTTCGCAAGCTGAGTTTAGTGTCCAATGAAGGAGAGGTTGGCATGGGTGCCAGTTATCGAATTTGGATTGATTATGCATGTATATATATATATTTTGTATATATATATATATATATATATATATATATATATATATCTTAATACTAAAACTCTAGAGATGTTTGTGTGAACCTAAAATGTCTCAGAAATAGTATATTTTATCTTAATTTTTTTTTGCATATTTATTTTCATACTTACCTTTGGCAGTGCAGTACAAATTTTTGTGATATTTGAACCTCTATTTATTATTGGAAATGATTAAACACAATTTTTGCTTATTATTTCGATGAAAAAAACATGGCTTCTGTGACGTCAACACACATACAGAATATGCACACATATAATGAATATCATAGAGTGTCAATCAACACAAACACATGCCTACTATCTGTGACACATACACACATCATAGACTACACCTCTCTAAGAAAAAAAAAACATCAACTTTTTGACATACACAGTATTTTAATCATTTAGAAATATTTTTAACTGAATGTGATTTCAAAAATGTAAGTTGTTTGTACAGTAAGTATTTATATTTTAGCTTTCTTTAAACAGACAATATTTCAATGCTTTCTTAAAAATTATTTTCAAGTCAATGGAGATCTTTCACTTGTCATCCACAGTTCGTTAATTTCTGTAAAATTTTTTTAATTATTTACTTTTGTTTTAAAGGGAAAGAGAGGAGAAAGTGAAAGATGTATGTTCATGTATATGAAATGGACGTGTGTGTGTGTGGAAGAGAGAGAGAAAGACAGAGGAAGAGATTATGTAAGTATTTGATAATGAATGTTATTGTAATAATTCATATTTTATCACAAAAAAAAAAAAAAAAATCTCTACATTTTCTGTTGAATGTTTTTTTTCATCTTCTATCATTTACTTATTTCAGTCATTAGACTGCAGCCATGCTGGGACACCACCTTGGAGAATTTTTAGTTGAATCAATCCCAGTACTTATTCTATCAGTCTCTTTTGCCAAACCGCTAATTTATGGAAACGTAAATGTACCAACACCAGTTGTCAAGTGGTGATGAGGGAACAAACACACACACACACACAATGGGCTTCTTTGAGTTTCTGTCAGCCAAATCCACTCACAAGGCTTTGGTCAGCCTGAAGCTATAGTAGAAGACACTTGCCCAAGGTACCATGCAGTGGGACTGAACCCCAAAACCATATGGTTGCGAAGCAAGCTTCTTACACAAAGCCATGCCAGCAAATTATTCTCTTATTTTACCTTACTTCTTGTAAAAACAAAAACAAAACAAAAAACAGGCATGGCTGTTTGGTAACAAGTTTATTTTTTAACCACATGATTTCAGGTTCAGCCCCACTGCATGGAACTTTGAGCAAGTGTCTTCCACTATAGACTCAAACTGACCAAAGCTTTGTCAGTTGATTCGGCAGACGGAAACTGAAAGAAGCCCATTATGCGTGTGCACACGTGTTTATGTTCTCCTCTCCACCATTTGACAAGCGATGTTGTTTTGTTTACGCCCCTGTAACTTAGCGGTTCGTTAAAAATGACGGATACAAGTACCTGACTTAAAAAACACGCACACAAAAAAAAGAAAGAACTGGAGTTGATATATTCGACCAAAACTCTTCAAGACGGTGCCCCAGCATAGCTGCATTCCAGTACTTGAAACAAATAAAAGATAAAAGATAAATCAAGTTGTGTGGTTAAGACGTGGTACGTCAAGTTATGTCGCTTATTAAAAAAAGAAAATTAATTATAAGAACACTAAAAAAGGAGACCAGTTTTATGGATCCTCTGTTGGTGTTAATGATAGGTATTTCAGTTGGCTAGAACAACTGAATACAACTCCGGAACCACGAAGGTGGTTGCTCGACTTGCTACAAATAACAGCCAAAACGCTTATATAGGCGCAGGAGTGGCTGTGTGGTAAATAGCTTGCTTACCAACCACATGGTTCTAGGTTCAGTCCCACTGTGTGGCACCTTGGGCAAGTGTCTTCTACTATAGCCTCGGGCCGACTTGAGTGGATTTGGTAGACGGAAACTGAAAGAAGCCCGTCATATATATGTATGTGTGTATATGTTGTGTATCTGTGTTTGTCCCCCCCAACATCGCTTGACAACCGATGCTGATGTGTTTAGGTCCCCGTAGCTTAGCGGTTAGGCAAAAAGAGACTGGGGATCTTTTTTAAAACGGGGGCCACATTTTTCATTAACGAAACACTTTGAAACTTGGAACACTGGTAGAATGTGTCATATAAAACATCTTTTTCTCTTAGTCTTCTTAAAAAAAAAGAAATCCATAAATTATTCCATGTTAAAGTTGTCGTATTTCTGTAATTTCAACCAATCACTGACGTCCATTCAGCCGATATACATTAAGTGCCGACTACATAAACAAACGATTCTGAAACAATTAACCCTAACCCTAACCCTAGGGTTAGGGTTAAAGCAAATTTAAAATGAAAAAAGCAAATAAAACGAAGAATCGTTTGTTTATGTAGTCGGCACTTAATGTATATCGGCTGAATGGACGTCAGTGATTGGTTGAAATTATCGAACTAACACAAATTTTTACATGAAATAAATTCGAATACAAAAATATTTTTCTGTTCTATAACACAAAATAGATAAGTATACGAAGTTTGAAAGTCTTTCGGTACCAAAAACACTACGTAAAACATTAATGAAAAATGTGGCCCCCGTTTTAAAAAAAATCCGAGACTGGTAGATAAGTACTAGGCTTACAAAGAATAAGTCCTGGGATCGATTTGATTCGACTAAAGGCAGTGCTCCAGCATGGCCGCAGTCAAATGACTGAAACAAGTAAAAAAAAAAAAGAATAAAAGAATATCAATCACTCCCTACATTGTGTACATACGCGAAATATATATGAAAATGTTATGATTAGAATACCTTTAATCAGAGGTCTGCTCAATCATTGCTAACTTTAGACTAAACAACAGTTATGTGTATGCGTGTGCACGCGCACGCGTGATTAAATAAATAAATAAATAAAAGCAGTGTTGCTTACCCCAGAGATAACTAGGTAGGGAAAAGTGATTGGAATGATTTTTTGACCGGTTATGAAATTCGCGTCATTACCAACAAGGATAGAAACGGGTGGTTGTTGCGAACACGCCAAAGCCTTCTGAACTGCTGCCGCCATAGCAACGTGTCGACAAACGTTGTTGACTAATAGAACAGTGTTTTGCGACGGTGGTGTTTGAGCTGGTCTGGTCAGTATTGGTTTCATATATTGATTAAGGGGTGTCCCGAAAATAGTTATTGGAAAAAGTAACATTTTATTTAATAACTATAAACAGTTAAAGGAATAACGCAAAAAATTATCTCAAGTCACTTACTTAACTGATAGTACATGAATTGTACACAGTATATGTATGATAGCCTTACACATACGTGATAAAATACCTTTCTTCAATTTCTTAATACAATTTATTGAGCTGGCAGAATCGTTAGCGCGCGCCGGACATAATGCTTCGCGGTATTTGATCTCTCTTCTGAGTTTAAATTCCGCCGAGGTGGACTTCGCCTTTCATCCTTTCGAAATCGATAAAATAAGTGCTAGTTGAGGACTGAAGTTGATGTAATCGATTCTCCCCCTCCCCATATTTCAGGTTTTGTACCTAGAGTAGAGTATATAATCAGTGTTTTTAAAGTTGATGATTAACAATGAACATTCCAACCAATGTCACGAAGAAACTGTCACAGTCTTGTGTTTTTTTACGTCGAACAATACATTTTTTTTCTGTGACTTTTTTCCAGGATTCTATGACTACATTGGCTTTAGGTACATGGAAAGTTGTAAATGCTGATGCCTATTGAAAAACAGTCTCTAAATTATCTATTTAAAAAGATGTTCAGTTAATATATATTTGTAGTAAACGTATTACGGTAAAGAGAAATAATAATTTCTGATTTAGGCTCAAGGTTAGCAGTTTTGAGGGGAGATGTTAGTCGATTACATCGGCCTCAGTTCTTGACATTACGTTATTTTATCTACACCGAAAAAGGGAAAAACAAAGTTGACCTCAGCTGGGTTTGAACCCAGAACCAAAACAAATACTACAAAGCATTTTCCGACATTAACGATTCTTTTGCAATCCTGTTTAAACTTGAGACTCTGAAATCAAGGAAATGAATTCCCTAGCATCACATGGAAAAACCTTGACAGTGCCTCTCCTTACCTGGAATTTGTAATTGCCAATTTCGTCCAGTCAGAAACTGTATATACTGCGACATTATCCCACCGAACCCCCATTTAGGGTTGCGATCACTGAGAATTTTCTCTTGCAATAAGCACATCCTCAACACAAGACAAAACCGAATTCTCAAAGCTCAGCGAACTCGATAATGGAATACTACTCCCATATTTGGAACAGTGTTGAGGCTATGTCCACAATACTTACCTTCAAGTGTGCTATTTATTTCATCGATAACCATTTGCCGAACTGCTAATTACGGAATATAAACAAAGTGTGCTAATTTTTTGCAAGGTCTTTGAAAATAAAAACTGAAACACACACGCACCACATATTCATACATAGATATACAATGAGCTTCCACGCAGTTTCTGTTCACCAAATTCGACTTACAAGGCACTGGTCATTTTAGGGCTATAGTAGAAAGCACTTACCTAAAGCCTATTTTTTGATATCATCGCTTTTCTTGGAAAGCTGCAAATAAAAGCCACTGCTTTCTTTCTCGAACATATATAGCTCTTTCTTCTTATTTGTGTGTGAAAACAACTGTTTTAAAATACTGTTTTGGATTAGGTGAAGAATCGTAAACCAAATTTTTGGCAGGGTAGCCAACGATTCTACAGGTAGGATATCTCGAGGTGATGAACTTTTCGGAAAAGTAGTACACGAATGAAATGATTATTTTTAAAATGGGATTTAGGGCGAGTTCAGAAAACAAATTTTTATTTAACAACATTTTTACAGGAAGGAAAGAAACAAAAAATAAAAGTATTGAAGATTAAATCATGGAGAAAGAACCCAGAATTACTTGAAGAAGAAAAGAATAAGTGTATGGCAGGATACCAAGCAGCAAAAGTTGAGTGGGAGGAGTAACAGGTTGTACAACCAAGACTAAATGTGTTCAATCGCGCGCAGACATAGTTGCTAAGATGTTGCCGCGGAGAATGGCCTGCGACACTCGCATCAACAGCTACCCCCACCTCGCGGGGCTCGTGTCTCAGACTAACCGCTGTCATAATTGAAAGTCGCTAAAATTACTGTTTTTGTTTTCCTTAAACTAAAACATATTCCAATGTATTCATGTTTTGCTGTCGTCATTTCAGTGATTACCCTTAACTTGCTGTGCTCGAAAGAAGTTATCTCCCTTTAATCAATTTATCCATAAAAATATTTTTTGGGAAAGACATTTTTGTTCTTTGTTTATCTATTACTTTTGGTGAAGGTAAAGAATACGCACACCACCCATTTTCGGCATAACCCTAAATCTAATCGCCGAAATAGGTGGTGTGCGTATTCTTTACCTCCACCTTACTTTCAATCAAATAACGTTTCCAAGGGTGGGGAGTCTAAGACGCTGCAAAGTGGTGACTCGATCTGCTAAAAATAACAAATCTCTGACATATTGTATAAAGAGAAAGACACATCAATAGTGTAGATATTTATATTCCTCAAAAGACTGGAATACCTTTCAGTATGGATGGCGGAGACGGACTATATGTAATCTGAACCTCCCCCCCCCCCTTATTTATTTTTTTTACCGGAATCCCACGTTTTAGGCTATGGAGATTCCGATTCTGAAAAAATTTTTTCAAAAATCTCAAATTCAAAATTTCGATTCCTCCACCCCACCCATTTAAAAATATTTTCCGGAAATTTTTTTTGGCACTATCATGCTATTAGCTGTCAGAAGTGAAAGTGCTCACTGCTAGTGAAGTATCTGTCTGTCTGCCTGTTGCTGGCCTGTCGATTCTTTGGCTACTGACAGCTAATACCATGACTGGCCGGAGCGAGCTATATGTCTGTCTGTCTTTCTCTATCTAGCTATTACTCGAAAGTTCGCGCGTCCGCGCTAGCTAGTCGTGAGTACAAAACACAAATTTAATATAAAAACATATTTCCTGAAATTGCAAATTATTAAAAATATAAAAATATAATTTTCAACAGAGAGAATTTATCAAAATAGAAAACAAATGAAGTTTGAAGTTTAAAAATAATAGGATCGACCACTCACGACTAGCTAACGCGAACTTTCGAGTAATAGATAGATAGATAGAGAGAGTTTTAAACTTCAAACTTCATTTGTTTTCTATTTTGATAAATTCTCTCTGTTGAAAATTATATTTTTATATTTTAAATAATTTGCAATTTCAGGAAATATGTTTTTATATTAAATTTGTGTTTTCTACCCACGACTAGCTAGCACGGACGCGCGAACTTCCGAGTATTAGATAGATAGATAGATAGATAGAGAGACAGACAGACATATAACTCGCTCCGGCCAGTCATGGTATTAGCTGTCAGTAGCCAAAGAATCGACAGGCCAGCAACAGGCATGCAGGCAGACAGATACTTCACTAGCAGGCAGTGAGCACTTTCACTTCTGACAAGCTAAAAGCATGATAGTGCCAAAATTAGCTGTTTATAAATAAATCACACACGTGTTTTGTTTTTTTTCCTAAAACAGCATGCGACGGAATTTTTTCTTATAAAAGTTTTAAATGTTTTTTTTTTTCTTTTTCCAAAACGGAAACGAAATGGTTTGCAGAAGTACCCGAAAGAACGGAGTCAAACAACAGGCAGAAAAGAAACTGTGCATGGAGAGAACTTTGTCGATGGAAATGATAATGAAATTCAACAGATAAATTTCTACAACTGCATGCTGACCATCAATCAATGAGATCATGTTCATTAAAAATAGATATTTATTAATGAAATTTTCTACAGTTATGCTTCAGATGTTTGAATATATTGCACTGTAGAAAATTTCATCAAAATATATCTATTTTCAATGAACACGACCTCGCCGAGTGAGAGTCAGCATGCGGTTCTAGAAATTCACCTACTCAACTTCGGAAATGGCAACCAAAAAATAAACGAATGTTTTTCCTTTTGGGGTTGAATTCCGCCACACAAATTCATGTTGATAATTACTATCAGCACCACCAATTTCCACGGGGCTTTTCTGAAGCCATTCTACCGCGGTAGTGTGACTAACAGAACACTCGTCTATAATGAGGTTTTGCATGTCTTTGCACCAGCAGTAAATAAGCAATACGAGATTGAACAGTGGAATATGACTCCTTTCAAAGAATGAACTGTAACGAACAGATTTCTTGTGTTTACAATTTTTACAGTACCATTCTTTGCCATCAATTCTGTCAGAGCGTGTAACAAGTCCGCATGGTACTAAACAATCTTCGCAGGTAAACTTATTCCTAATAAGCCGACGGCGCGCACATCATTCCAACATTTTGTATCTTGAACTGCTGGATAATTCACTCATATTCCAACACTCCTCTAATATTAATTGACGAGTGAGGATTTCGTTTTCAGGAACAATAAGTTGTGCAGCCGGTCTTCCACGTGGCATTTTCGATCTTTCACATAAGAAACTATGATATTCAACCACGTGTGCGATTTATTTATAAACAGCGGGAAAAAAAAACAAAACACATATTTGCACATTCTTCGTTTTATTTACTAGAGAGCGGTGTGTTTACATTTGTCACATGATACCATACTTCCGTTTCCGCTACAACTTGTTTGACTCTGGAGAATAACGATAATGTGTTTTTGTATGTTTTCACGGAGATTTGGTGTGAGTAAATATATTTTCACACTAAATATTGATTTCTATAGCATAACAGGTAAGATATACAGGTAATCTTCCAGTTTAGTGAGGTAAAAAAAGTAAATAAAAATACAAGGGAAATAACTTAACGTCTTACTAGTATTATCCGTAATCTCCCCACCCACCCGTCTGCGAGCGCGCATTTTTTCTTCATATTCGTTCACAGCAAGTTTTACACCTATTACACTAATCTTTTTTTGAGCTCGGGTGAAACGCTTTAGTTTGACCGTTATTTTCCTATACTGGAATATTACCATAAGTTGTTGTGCAGCCGGTACTATGATATTCAATCATGTGTGTGATTTATATATATACACAGTTAACTTCAATCACGTGTGTGATTTATTTATAAACAGCTATAAAAAAAACACATTTCAGAGTAGTACGGATAATACTAGTAAGACGTTAAGTTATTTCCCTTGTATTTTTATTTACTTTTTTACCTCCCTAAACTGGAAGATTATCCGTATTCTTTACCTTCGCCCATTTAAAAAAAATAATTATAATTTGTATATATTTTATAAATACAAAACAACACCACGGAGGAATCGACGTAAGCTTAAATAATAAACCGTGATATGGCGAGGGATTACTGTAGTTGGTGAAAGTGTTGCTAACTGTTCTGAAGATAACAACCACAGTTGTAATATAATGGTGTTTTAATAATTTTAATGTTTCAAACAACTCCTAAGCTTTTAAACCACAGTTGATGAAACTCGAGAGAAGATGAATAGAGTAATGCTGGGATCCCACGAGTGTAAAACGATGTGATATGGTAAATGCTGGGTGATATATATATGTATGTATGTGTGCGTTATTTTCATTTTACAGTCAAACGGGTTTGACCCGAGAAAGAAAAAATAGTGTAATAGTTGTCAAACTAAAGGGTTTGACCCATTTTACTTCCACTTCCCATACTGGCATGGATTCAAGTGCAAGACCTCATTGGGACCCATTGCTCTCATAGACGGTAGGAGAACCCAGTCTTGCTGACGTTTCATTTCTGCATTTGATGCCCTTCCAGTCTCCAACCTTTTTAACTGTAAAAAGGTTGGTGATGGGTACAATTTATAGTGGTACCAGCACGAGATTAGTATTGTCATCTCCTGGTCTAGACAAGACTAATGAGTTCTTTGTTACCGTTTCCATCTGCTCCCCAACCATTTTTGATGGTATAGAGTACAGTTTTATGGAAGTTTACTGCATATATTTTATGTGATATTTGTACTAATGCTGTTGCCTTGTATCCTGCAAAACAGAAGGAGGGTTCTTACTGTTCTACATTGTCTCCATTTGTACTAAGCAATTTAACTAAAAGAAGGGTACAAGACGATTGCAAAAGAAGAACTAGAATGAAAGAGAGAAAAGTGGAAGAGTATGATGGTCTGTAGAGGAAGGAGAAAAGGGGAAATGAAGGAGATAGTACTAGTATTTGTAAAATGTAATGAAACAGTAATTGTAGGGGGTAATGGAAGAGAATGAGTGATGGAGAGCTGTAAAATGGTTAGTTGTGGGATTGTTGTAAAAGTTAAGTGACCTGAAGGAGAGAAAGTGGAAGTAAGCAGTATAACATTAGCTGGTAAAGAGAACATGCATAATGAATTGTTTAGATGGCAACTGTAAGAGACTGAAGGAGAGTGAGTGAAGTGGGGTGTATCAGAGAAATGAAAGATGTACTAAATGTTAGTAGGAGAGATAGTATGTGTTTTGGTGTGATAAGTGTCAGTGAAACCAGCATATGAGGGTAATGTTACCTGGTAAGAGAATGATGAGTGCCAATAAAGTGATTTGAAAGAGAAAGAGTGTTGGCTAGTAAGGAGTGTATTGGTTATTAACAGGTCTGAAGCAATCTCTTGTTACTCAAGCAACATGATGAGAGGAAGAAATTACAAGAGAGAACTAGTTGTTGGCAGAGATAAGGATTGAGTATAAACAGCTCTAGTATTTCTCTCATTCCGTGGATAAAGGTGCAATAAATAGGAGAAAGGTAATAGAAAGATGACAGAGTATTGGATAGGCAAGGAAGGGAGAACAGGAAACATAGTTGGTATGAAAATGATGACAGGTCCCAGTATATATATATATTCCAACTTGTGATATAGTTCCTATTTTAATGTGCATTAAACTATTCTTGCACCTATGATAAGGTCTTCTCCAGCACCATATATGGTCCTTTGTCATTTTCTTTTGGGAGATGCAACATCATGAAATCAGTGTTCACCACTTCATCCCATGTCTTTCTGGGTCTGTTTGTTCCTCAGATTCCATTCACTTGGAGAACTCAACACTTCTTTATGCAAGTATCATGGTATCATCATCCATATGAACATGTCAGTGCAGTTTTCTTTCTTCCATATTGCAACTGATTCCTCTTGTATCCAGTTCTTTTCTCTCAGCTCATTTATACTATCATTGCTGTCACCTAAATTATTTTGTTTCTTCCTTCATACTCTCACTTTCTTCACCTTTTGCAATTTGACCTGTATGAACAGAGACAACATAGAGTAGTGGGGGTCTCCTTTTGTTATGTAGGTTGCAAGGTAACTTCACTAATGCTGGTACTGTGATAAAATGCACCCAGGATATTCTGTGAAATATATATATATATATAATGAAGAATTTTCCTCCATGTGGCTGTTTTTCTCCCTACAAAACGGAAAGTTGCATTATGGAACAGTCATTTTAATGAGTTTTTTTATTTATTTATCACCCGATGAGATACGTCTACACCACCGGATACTCCTGAACCAGTTTTTGTGTGTCCCACAAGAGGAGTTGATGCTAGATGTGTCAAAACAATTGTTGCGATTAATAATATATTCTCGTATATTCCATCTTCTGTCTTTCATTTGTTGAGCGTCCAGTAACACAATCTGTATTACGTCCTCGCTTTGTTTTTTGTCGTTTTTCATTTTTGAACTTATATATATACACACACACACACACACACATATATATATATATATCAGATAGTGCATGTACACACACATTTATATTATACATCTTTGTGCATGCGCAGAAATCTACTTTCTACTATGCATAGCACATATTTGCCTTTCTAATATTGTTCACTTTATATTGTATTCTTTGTCACTGACTTTTAAGCCCCAGATATAACTTGATGTGACATTTTGGTATTTCTGAATATAGCAATGTGGTTGTTATTTTGCTCCTTCAATGTGTCTGTCATTTTAGCTATCATTTGTGGAGGTCCTACCTCCAAAACTTGGAGGTAGGACCTGTGGTAGGTGTTTCTGCTTTGTGTATCACTGTTTGTGCATTGCATGACTAATGTAATGAGCTTATTGCTTGGTTTTTGAAGTTGCATGGGGCCTCAGTGTTGGTTGTCTGGGTTCTTGATAGGTAGTTTTACCTTTTGTAGGTTGAGCTATAGCCAGTTTTAATGCTATGTTGAATAATTTTCTATGTCTCTGGTTTATGGGGAAGTGTCTATCTATTAGTGCTAAAAAGTTGAGAATTAGGGGTAAAACATATATTCTTGTGTCTATTTCTGTTCTTGTGGTGTTGCAATTTACTCTTTTGAAATGGCTGGCTTTTTGTATAAGGTTCAACTTTATTGAATATATTTTCATCCATCCTTTCTTATTTATCTTTAACCTTACTTCTCCCTTTTTTTTTACTACAACTCTGTCTGACAGTCACCTCACTACTATGAGATTTCTACCTTTCTCACCTTCACATCCCTAGAGTGCACTTGGCTTCACAAATGAGTGATGTGTTTATATATGTTTGTGCATATATAGAAGTCTGTGTATTTGTAGACACATGGGATTTATAGATGTATGTCTATTCACACCCTTGTGTATACATGCATGCTCATTGTATGCACAAGTATGCAGTAGTATCCATGCAGATGTGTGGCACTGAGGGTATCCACATATACTTGTAAACATAGAGATATACAAGTGTAAAATATATGTGTAGACACATCGATATATGACAATATTGGCTCAATATGTACCTGTGGATAAGTGGCAACTTATAAGCACCTACACAGTTATATACATATATTACTTTGTATGCAGTTTAGATGAATAGAGATACACCACTAGGGACCTCGGTGTGACTGTCGACGATAACTTGATGGAGTGTCCACATAAGCAAGAAAGTTGACTTGGCCCGCAGTGTGTGCTCCTGGATCCTCATGACTTTCCAGTCTAGAGATGCTCCAACCATTATCCTTCTTTTTTATACCTTTGCCTGCCCTCACCTTGAGTACTGTTGTCTGCTATGGTCTCCCTACACAAGCCAGAATATTAAAATGCTTGAAGCACCTCAGAGATCTGGTCTTAATTACTGTGATCGACTTGCGGATCTCAAACTGTATTCTCTCCAGTGCCGCTGAGACCGCTTTATTATTTGTATGATGTGGAAATTGTTCTGACAGTATTGCCCAAATGATATCGGTATTACTTTTAAAATCCACCCAAGGCTTGGTTCCCGTGCCATGCGTCCTCTACAGAAATCGTGCTCTCAACACACCACAACATTAAGACAGAACTACTTCTACTCAACTGGACCTGCTCCTTTTAACATCATTCCAAAACATATAAAGGAGGAATAAGATTTCATAACTTTCAAAAAGTTCCTGGTTGAATATCACCAACAAATTCCAGATAAAGCATTTACACCCGGGGTATACTGCTGCAAACAATAACTCTTTAATCGAATGGGCAATGATGCCTGAAAATAACTATACAAAAATACATTGCTAAATGTCTTTTCCAGGTGGTACTATTAAGTTAGCTATGGGCTGGACCACTGTGGCCGAAACCTATCTAAGTATCCATGTCTGCATATGTGTATTTTCTTGTATGTACAACCTCACCTTTGTGTTGTTTGGGTGGGTGTGCGCGTGCGTGCGTGCAGGTAGATGCTCCCTGTGTTGATATGTGATCTATACATACAGTATATACTGGTTGTGTGATTCATACAGATGGTAAAACCCATTAGTTATATCAATGTACTTAGGTGTGTAGTATAAGCGCAGAATATAACCAATAAGATAATGGGGAGATAATTTATCACTATTGCGTATAAAGATTACGTCCCCTGAATTGAAAATATTTCCTTTTCAGTTCTGAATAAAATGCTGACGTCAAAGATCAACATCTATATTGCATTGCTGTGAAATCGCTAATACATTTTACATATATATAAAACTAAATCCCTTAGTCTTTGATGGTTCAAGACTTTCACAGTCCAATTTTTGAAATAAAATGATGTTAATATGTTATGTATAGTAATTCTGAAAAGTTCTTGCGAATAATTTTATAACCGATAAAATTACCAGTGCTAGAGTTGTCTGATTTTGGATCAAGTGCTTATAATTTTATCAATTATAAAATTATTCCTAAGATCACACGTTGCAGTCTCTATAAAAGGAAGGATATTTTGAGCACACTATCGTCACTGATATACAGAAAGAGAAAATGATTAGAACTGGAACCTCTTCTATCATAAATTTGCTCTATTAGACAGAACCTGAGTCTGAACAGCAATAAGGGAACTCTGCATGTTAATCAATGACAGAATTGATAGCAATAGCAGCCGAATCACCCTCAAATCATATATCCTTCAATTTTAAAGAATTGCTGCTATACAAAAAAAAAAAAAAAAAAAATAGAATGTGACTTGAAACCCTTCTATGATAGGGTTATTTCATTGGATTTAACTAACCTGGGACTAAAGAGTAACAACTAATAGAACTACTAATGGAGCTGCTATAAGGTAGATTGGACTGCTAAAAATAGTAGTCAGATCTCCAACAGATCATATTCTACTGCCTTGAAAATAAGGAATGTTGTACCTAACATACATAAAAATGAATGGAAAGCTTTCGGTGTAGTTCTATGCAAGTTAGAAATAACCAACCAAATTTCTTCAAAATTATATCATCATAAAAAAGGAAGAACACTACAAAAACTAATGTCAGTGCTTGGTATACAGAAAAGCAGTGTGTCCATACAATGTGTCCAATCAAAACTGGATATCTAAGGAATAGTGGGATCATGAGCAGGTTAACAGCAAAGGTAGCCTTTATATATGAAAGGTGCACAGGTGTTCTGATGAAAAACACCCAAGAAGTTGATTGTCTCAACTGCTCAGATGAGTCCTTAGTAGTCAACAATCAATATCTTTTGCTTCGTAGGTGACATTTTTTTGCGACATAGGTGTGTGCTTTGAAAGCATAGTAGCCAAAGTAAGTCGTCATCATCATCTTTTAACGTTCGTTTTTCATACTGGCACAGGTTGGAGAGTTTGACAGGAGCTAGCAAGCCAGAGGACTACACCAAGCTTTACTGTCTATTTTGGTAGGGTTTTTATAACTGTATGCCCTTTCTAATGCTGAAAAATGTTGAAGACGCTATTACTCTTGGCAACATTGGACTCCTCAATTCAACTAACCCTATCACCTATCCTTGTCATTTCTCACTAGCCCCTGACACTGATTTTTCCCTTTCATTACTTCCCTAACATTATTGTCTCTATTATTCTCTTCACTACCACCCTCACACAATAAATCTGTTCCACCCATCATACTTTAACTTCCATCAACAACTTACCTAAAGTTATCAATCTTTCTCTCTTTTTTTTTCACCTTTCAGTCATAGACTCTTTAGTTTTGAGAGTTACAAGGCAACTCCATGAAGTGGTTGGTGTTATGAAGGGCATCTAGCCTTAAAAAGTAGGCCAAAACTGAAACATTGGAGCAAGACATAGTCTTTGATTTGCCAGATCTTGTCTAACTGTTCAACTTATAACAACATGGAAAATGAGCTTAAAATAGTTCTTCCTTAAAACTATCTAGCTGCTTCTAAACATGTTGTGTATCCCTATGTTGTAGTTACTAAATTTACCCTTTAAATTTAATAACCACTATGTTTATTTAGATCAGCTGTTAATAGTGCACCCTATAGTTTGGCAGGTTTGTTGATTTCAATGTATGGAGATCAGCAAATTAAGAATATCTTAATTGCAAAGCAAATAGGAATTGGCCATAGGAAGGGTATCCAGCCACAGGAAACTACCTCAATAGATTTTGTCTACTCCTTGCCAGCATGGAAAAAATGAACATAACAGTGATGATGATGATGAGTCTCTTTCTTTTCATCTTTTGGGGTAGTTACAAGATCACTATTTCAGTAATTTCACTAACCTTTTAGCATTTAAATCAGCCATATCCTGCTACCTGTTTAATTTTCATACCAACTAGATCTGGTCTCTCACACCTAACTCACAATATCATTCTGAAAATAAACAATGAAATCTCAAAGCTATGAGATAATGCATGATTAATTCAAAACAATATGAATAAATAAGCATTACATTTGACAGAGTAGGTTAAATTACATGAATCCCAAAAGACTTGTTGAAAGTTTTACTAAAATTTGATATCTTAATCTATTTTAGGAATTCTTCTCATACATTAATGAAATATTGAGACTAAAGACGACATCTGTCCTGAGATTTTGGAAGTTTACTTAGTGGATAAATGGAATGTACCAATAATGATGGCCTCTGTTTATAATCAGCTGCATAAACCTTCAGTTAATAATTTGTGTGACTCATTTACTGAAGATTTCATTTAGAATTAAGACTCTTCATATTTAATCAAGCAATTTGATTTTGTCAGTGTTTTGTAGTTCCTATTGCGGTATAAACATGGAGAAGATATATCCTTGTCAAATTTGTGGCAAAATATTTCCCAGATATATTGAATCATCTGAAGAAAACTTCTCAGATATTAAAGAAGAAATAAAGCTATTTTGTGATAACTGTTGGGATTCAAATTCCCACAACAACAATTCACTGAAACACTCAGAAACTGCTAATGAAAATGAAATTAATCATAATGCATATTCTTGTAAAGTTCCTGATACCAAACCCTTAAATGGTAAACAATCTAACATAGATAATGTGTATAAATGTGAAGTTTGTAACAAATTCTTTGTTCAAAGTAGTCATTTAATTAAACATAAAGAGACACACTCAAAAGAAAGACCTTATGGTTGTGAAATTTGCGGTCAACATTTCACTCAAAAAGGTATCCTCTTTCAACATAAAAGGACACATACTGGAGAAAAACCATATCATTGTAAAATTTGTGGAAATAAATACTCTTCCAAAAACTATCTGAATGTCCATCAACGGATACACACTGGGGAGAAGCCATTTCACTGTGAAATTTGTGGTAGAAAATTCCCCACAAATAGTTCTTTATCCACTCATATTCGAATTCACACTGGGGAGAAACCTTACCGCTGTGAAATATGTGGGAAAGTATTTTCTAGAAGCACTATCTTGGTTCAACATAAAGTAATTCACACATTGGAAAGGCGATATCACTGTGAAATTTGTGGTAAAAATTTCTCTCGAAATAGTGATTTATATTATCACAAGCGGAAACATACAGTGGAAAAACCATTTAATTGTGAAATTTGTGGGAAACTGTTTGTTCAAAAAAAGGAGTTAACTTCCCACAAACGTACACACACTGGAGAAAGACCATACAAATGTGGAATCTGTGGTAAAACATTCTCTCAGAGCAGCCATCTATCTGGTCATAAACGAGTTCATACTGGTGAAAAGCCTTTTACTTGTCAAATATGTGGTAGATCATTCTCACGAAATAGTCATTTATCTATACATAAGCAATTACACACAGGAGAAAAACCTCATCACTGTGAAATTTGTGGTAAATCATTTTCTATAAAGAGTTATCTGTCTTTTCATAAACAGATTCATACTGGAGAAAAACCATTCCGCTGTGAGACCTGTGGTAAAACTTTCGCACAAAATAATCATTTGTTAAGACATAAATGGGTACACTCAGAAAAGAAACCTTATGGTTGTGATACTTGTGGTAAAGCATTCTTGGTAACGAGTTCTTTACGTAACCACAAGAGGATTCATACTGGAGAAAAACCATACCATTGTGAGATTTGTGGTGAGGCCTTTACCCAGAGTAATATTTTAGCTAGTCATAGACGAACACACACAGGAGAGAAACCATATCACTGTGAAATCTGTGGTAAAATGTTTTCCCAGACCAGCATGTTATCTACACACAGACGAATACATACTGGAGAGAAACCATACAGCTGTGATATTTGTGGTAGAACATTCTCTGTAAAAAGTACTTTATCTAGTCACAAGCGAATACATACTGGAGAGAGGCCATACCGTTGTAATATTTGTGGTAAACAATTTGCCCAAAATAGTCATTTAACCAGTCATAAATGGACACATGCTGAAAAAAAGCCTTTTAGTTGTGATATTTGTGGCAAATCATTTTTACGGAATGGTGATTTACCTCGACATAGGCGCATTCATACAGGAGAGAAACCTTTCAGCTGTGAAATTTGTGGCAAATCATTCACCCGTAACAGCCATTTATCAAGCCATAAGAAAGTACATGTTAAAAATTTGTTTTAGAGTGACAAAGTAGTGTTTCTTTTTATATCAAAGCCTTATTCTGCCAAGCACAATTGTTGAGGAATTTACTATTTGTATGTCATTTAATATCAAAGATCTTTCAAATATAGTGCCTTACTACAATTTCAATGATTATCAAACTGTAAAAGTTTGTGATTGTGTAGCCCTGGCCTATTCTGATTTAGCAGAGCTATGTCATAAAGGTAGTTGGTTGAACATCTTAACGTGACCTATAAATCTTATACTCCAGACATCCATGGTTTTGTTTTGTATAGAACTGTACACATTCAGCATGCTGATCTCTGCGGTCAGTATTGAATCTTCTAAAATCTGACAAACATTCCAGCCTACCGTAGGTAACATCAACTACTACATGCTTTAATGTGAGGCCAGATGATGTAAATTATACCCATAAAAAATACAACGATGAATTTGGTCACTGAGTTTCTTGTTTTGTGATAAAATTTTCTAAATTTCTTATAAATTAAAATTTTGTGATAAAATTGTTTTTTTTATAAATAAAAATTTTGTGATAAAATTTTCTCAATTTTTTTAATAAATAAAATGATAAAGCCCTCAACCAATGCATTTTACATTTAACTCTTGAAATATTTTTAAAAATGTGTTCTTTAAAACATCTTTATTATCTTTAATGTTTCTTTAAAAATTTTTTACATTTACTTTTTACATTAAATATCTTACCTAAATGTCTTCCATATTAAATCAGGTATAAAATGGTGATCTGGCAGAATCATTAAACAAATGCTTAGCAGCATTTTGTCTGTCTCTATGTTCTGAGTTCAAATTCCACTGAGGTTGACTTTACCTTTCATCTTTTTGGGGTTGATGTACTTGAATTTCCCACTCTCCTGAAGTTTTAAATATTAAACCAAGTACGAGATGAAAGAAATGCCTAAAAAATAAAAAGTGTGCCTTGTGTAAAGAGTACAATACTATTTGTAACAATATTTATCAATAGTCTTCAATACTATTGAAGACTATTTTCAAATACTTAGAATGTTTGCTTGCTTTGCAATCACTAGATCCCAAATTCAATTCTTCTGTGTAGCATCATGGGCATGTGTCATTTATGAGGGGGTATCAAACGGTTCCCAGACTAGTTATGTATACTAAAAATAACTTATTTGCCTAAGTTTTAACATCATCTCCTTTGAAATAATCACCTTGCACAGCAAGACACTGATCCCAGTATTCCTGCCACTTTTGGAATCTGGCTTGGAAGTCGTTTTCTATTAAGAATGTATTTTTGAGGATTTTTAACTGAACCATTAAGTACATTAACTATTTTTTTGTCATCGATCTCACTTTCATCAACAATTGAAAATACATTTTGATCAGCCAGATAGCTCTTGGAATTTTCAACCGTGTTTGCACTAACCATATCAACATATTTTCACATGTAGATTGAGATGGCAGTGACTTATTGATAGAATCAAAGAGACTTCTCAAACTTGGATTAGTGAGCAAAGGAATGTTGGCCTGAAGAAACGCTTTGGTCACCATTGCACCCCAAGATTTATCATTTTCAGTAGATTCAAACAATTTGATATTCAATTTTAAGTTTTTTAAAGATAGTTTTGATGTTTTTTGTTTATTCTATGTGACTCAATGAAATGACTTTTATCACATTTGACATCAATGACATAGTCTGCAATATAACTGGTTATTGTGAGTCAATACAAATTCCTTTGAGAATTGTTTTGTAAATTCAATGACATTTGGTTTTGGTATCTGAGTTAAGAATAAGAAAATCATAATAATCAAAATTACTTGAAACAGGAAAAAAAGCAGCTCAATAAGACAATGACAAAAGAACTCCACAATCAACTTCAGAAGGATCCATCAACGCAACAGTGAAAGAAAATGATTCAATTCAATTAACCTCAGATAAAAATTTACATAATAGTTGATAAATTTAAACAACATAAAAAAATATATATTGAAATATTATTGAGAAACAGCTAACATACTTTACATTTATGCATAGCGAAAAAAATAGCAAGGAAAAGTAGATACTTTTGATGATAAATTTAAAATTCCTAAATAATAGGTGCAAAGAATTAAAACTAAGTATATACACTTACAACTGGATGGTAATAAATAATTCTATTCTTAAAGAGACCTGTCTCATGAATCAGAAAAAGATGAAAATAGTCAATATTAGAGGTTGGTACCGATCACCAATAACTAATATAGGTAAAAGTACCTTAAAGTTAAAGATTTGTCTTACAAGAAAACTATACATCACACCAGAGACTTGTTTGTGTTCAAATGACTTGACATGCAAGGTGTCAAATAATTTTCAACATTGAAGGGTAGTCATAAGGAGTGCTTAAAATAGCTCTGAAGTGATAGTCCAATACTACTGAATTCTAGCAGAAATATATATCAAACTTAGGTTTAATCTATACATAAAAATATATATCGATGAATTTATTTATTCTTTTCAGTATCTAATGATAAAAAAACCATTCTTTTTGGTGTTTTTTAACCTTACCTTTGGCTTTAACCTTAAAATGAATGTTTTTTTATTTAAGAATTTTAACTTTTTGGCAAAAAATTTCCTTAGTAATAAGGTGTATAAGTCCTTTGGTATTCCATAAATAGTTAACTCATATTAACAAGTTAACATTGTTGTTTGCATGTTCAGTAATGTTATTGTAAATATTTATAAATGTTGTAAGGGTGAAAAATTGTAATAATTAATACATGTTGATCATGATCACCCAAGGGAAACACTTGAAATAATGAGTTGACATTATTATTGTTTGTTGTTGTTGTTGGCCCTCCGTCGCTTACGACGTCGAGGGTTCCAGTTGATCTGATCAACGGAACAGCCTGCTCGTGAAATTAACGTGCAAGTGGCTGAGCACTCCACAGACACATGTACCCTTAACGTAGTTCTCGGGGATATTCAGCATGACACAGTGTGACAAGGCTGACCCTTTGAATTACAGGCACAACAGAAACATGAAGTAAGAGTGAGAGAAAGTTGTGGTGAAAGAGTACAGCAGGGTTCGCCACCACCCCCTGCCGGAGCCATGTGGAACTTTAGGTGTTTTCGCTCAATAAACACTCACAACGCCCTGTCTGGGAATCGAAACCGCGAGTCTGCTGCCACACCACTGGGCCATTGCGCCTCCACTATTATTGTTTACAAGGATATCAAAAGAATTATGCAAATTACAATATGTAGTAGATGTCAATAAATAAGAATCATATTTTCTACTTCAGGCACAAAGCCCTAAATTTGGTGGGAGGGGGCTAGTCGATTACATTGTATCAGTACGCAACTGGTACTTAATTTATCAACCCTGAAAGGATGAAAGGCAAAGTCGATCTCAGAGGACTTTGAACTCAGAACGTAAAGACAAAGTTCAAATTCCGCTGAGGTTGACTTTGCCTTTCATCCTTTTGGGGTAGATTTGAGAGGTTTCCCAACACCCCCAACTTTTCAACCCAAGGTAGTGAATTGCTTTGGTTTTTTTCTTTTTTCTTTTTATTTTTTTTTCAATTGTGTTCTTTGTTTTGTCCAATTTTCTAATTTTTGCACTTATACCTGCAAAAATATGAATTTCAAATAAATTCATATGAATATTTGACACAATTCTCTCCCCTCTTACATCAGAATAGCTTAATTGAAAATAACAATAAAAATTTAATCCATTATTGAGAATAAATTTAAAAAACAGTTAGACATATCCAAATTCGGTTGAAACACTATTTGGTTTGAAAAATATGCTTAATGTTTACAACTTGACCCGGAAACGAAAATCAGGACAAAAATAGTTCAATAGGTGGAAAAAAATGTGTAGGAAATAAATATGAAAAGAAAAAAAAATGTGCACAAAGCAATGGAAGGGTGGGGAGAAGACCTCAGAAAATTCACAAGAGGCAAGTTTTCCCTCACAACTTTTAGGAAAATGGTGTTTTTTTAATGAAATTTTATAGAAATACCTTTCAAACGGTATACATTACGATTATAAAGAAATTTGTGGGTAAAATCTTTTCCAATCGGGTGGGGAGAGGACTTCGGAAAATTCACAAGATCCGAGTTTTTTCCTCATAACTCGGAACCATGTGGTTGGTAAGCTACTTACCACACAGCTATTCCTGCGCCTATGATAAAGGTGCACTTGTAAAAATTTAACATGACTGTATATATATATATATATATATATATATATGTGTGTGTGTGTGTACGTGTGTGTGTGCGTGTATATATATATATACACACACACAGATAGAAGGGATGCAGAAATCTGGACAAAAATTCTATCAAAATTGGAAATGAACCAGAATTTGACATTGTAGAAACTGTCGGGAGAGTGTAACAGGATATTAAAATTAAGGCATGACATGGAAGAAATTCCACATAAAGAGTGTTTTCACATATGACCAACGGTCAAATTGCGAACAAAAGGATTCAGCCGATTCCAACGGTCAAATTCCTTTTGTTCGCAATTTGACCGTTGGAATCATGGTCAAATGATTGCCTTCGACACAAAATTCCTTTTGTTTGCAAAACAAAAAGGAATTTTGTGTCGAAGGCAATCATTTGACCATGATTCCAACGGTCAAATTGTTTCCTTTTAAGCACGTGTGCACAACCCTAAAAGAGAATCATTTGACCAGCGACAAGGAATCTGTTAATCAGCGCAAAGGATCGTGTTCGTGAAATTGAAAATGTGTTTACCACTTGAAGAAGTATTGAAGCAACTTGCTCCAGAAAGAATACTCGAATTTTAGAAAGGCAACGGCATTATTGCCACATGTAAAACGTGTGTTTGCACACACAATATGACTTTGAAGAAGTCGGCCAGATCACTGGATGGATTTGTGTGGCGGTGCGGAAATTGCAAGAAAAATATTTCAATAAGGACAAAGACTTCCCACAATTACCTCTATGGCTAGGAAGACCCCTATAGAGAGATGGAGTGGATGGACCAGAGCCATACGGACCCCCACTAATATCCACCAGGTAAAGAAAATGATCGCACATGCACTAGGAGCTAGTATAAAGGTCACCCTAAAAGGCCACACCTTTAAATTTAACAACAGATTATACGCCCAGGACGAGGGGGCAGCCATCGGGGTTAGTATCGCCAGTGATGTGGCCAATCTTTTCATGGTATGGTGGGACAGAAGGCTTAAGGAACGCCTGACACAGAACTCCATACTCGTGAATGTGTACTGTCGATATGTCGATGATATCAACTTAGTGGTAAAGACACCCCCACAAGAGAGTACCCCTGAAATAGAAATAGAAACTAAGACTATGGAGAGCATCCAGCAAATAGCTAACTCCATCCACCAGAGTATTAGAGTTACGATAGACTACCCTACTAAACACCCTAACCATAGATTACCTGTATTAGATACTGAACTCTGGCTAGAAACTAAGAACAATAAAACCAGAATCCTCCATTCACACTATACAAAACCTATGGCCTCCAAGTACCTGATCCACCGGAACTCGGCTATTGCGGACAATGCCAAATTCAACATATTGATGGCAGACCTCGTCAGAGTAATGCGAAATGTCTCCTGCATGTGCGACCCTACAGAATTAAAGAGACATATACAACATTTCGTCCACCGCATGCAGTTCTCGAGTTACAGCCATAAAGAAAGGATCAGGGTTTACAAAGGAGCTATGAAGAAGTTTGAAACAATCAAACGCAACGATAGGAATGGGATTTGCCCACTCTATAGGAGCAAATCATGGAACACCATAGAAAGAACTAAGAAGAAAATAGGGAAGGCAAGCTCATGGTACAATAGCCACAAGTACCAAAGCGTCATGTTCGTCGACACCACCCCTAGAGGCGAACTGGCGTACCGCTTTAGAAGGGCCCTAGACAAACTTAAGCTAAGAACTAAGGTTGTTGAAAGGCCAGGCAACCCTATCAAATCCCTTATCAGTAGAACATACCCTTTCAGTAGAACCCCCTGCACTGATAGGAACTGTATCGTATGTAGATTTAGCCCACAAACGAACTGCAAAACCAGAAATGTGGTCTATAGTATAAGATGTACAGAGGGACGATGCAGAAATAAGACAACGACATATGTAGGCGAAACAACAAGGAGTATAGGGGAGCGGGCAAACGAACATTGGAGGGAACTTAAGGAAGGGAAGAACTCATCAGTTCTGTACCAGCACGCTGAGCAAGAACATAGAGGCTCAATCAACAACATAGAAATTAAAATCTTATCTACACATAGCAGTGATGCACCACTTAGACAAATTACTGAAGCTACACACATAATAGAAGGGAAACCTAGCCTGAATAGGAAACTAGAATGGAACACTAACATACGCCACTAACAAACCACAGCATGTGACAACATGTTACCCATAAACCAATAATAGGAACAAAGTATAATACAATACATAGATAAACAAATGGAATTAAATACTACATACGTTAACAAAATTTAATTAAACAAAAAAAAAACAAAAAAAAAAACACACACACACACACACACACGAACATATAAATAAATAAAAACTAATACAAATGAACACGTATTAAGAGAGAATATAGGTGATACAGACACTCCCCATACACACATGCACTTACAAAAGACACAGACACATTGAAGGACACGCATGCGTAGACACATACAATAGGAATACAAAATACAAAATGGCTGATAGTTAGCAAGGTGAGACACACATAAGAAAGAAGGAAACAAAAGGACCACTGATGAGGTCACAGAAGTGTGACGAAAGAACTCTGGCCGAAATAAGATTAAGATTAATGTAATATAAAGCTGAAAAAAAAAAAAAAAAAAAAAAATTGACACCAATATACAGTGCGTGTGTTTTTATTGGCTAAACTGGCAATATGACCATCCCCAAGTACAACAACATCTGTTTCAACACACGATTTCACATAAAAAATCTTGCAAAACAAATATATATATATATATATATATATATATATATATATATATATATATATATATATATATATATACATATATAGGGAGAATTATATATACATATATATATATATATATGCACATATAGGGAGAATTATATATATATATATACACATATAGGGAGAATTATATATATATATATATATATAGGGAGAATTATATATATATATACACATATAGGGAGAATTATATATATATAAGCAATGTTAATTCTCTAAATGAAGTATTAACAGTAACTGCACGATAAAGTGTAGTATATTGCCACTTAAGTGTGGCTGACCCCTAAGGGGTGGATGTTACTGTTGCTTTTAGCCCCAGGAGGACATCTCCTCCAGCTGGCTTATCGACACACGACTGTGTCCTGTGTCCCTTGGCAAACAGGACACAGTCGTGTGTCGATAAGCCAGCTGGAGGAGATGTCCTCCTGGGGCTAAAAGCAACAGTAACATCCACCCCTAGGGGTCAGCCACACTTAAGTGGCAATATACTACACTTTATATATATATATATATATATATATATATATAGGGAGAATTATATATATATATACACATATAGGGAGAATTATATATATATATATATATATAT